>NC_057800.1:695717658-695785251 GCF_018294505.1 Triticum aestivum
GATGTACATTTTTTATTTTTCTATATCTAAGTTATTGTAATAAAAAATGTCACTTACTTATAAATGTTTATTACATATTCAAAATGTTCATGAACTACTTATAAGAAAGTTTCTATATGGAATAACAAAAGTGAAAACTGATCAGAAAAATGAAAAATGAAAATGTACAGAAACCTAAAATAAAATGGAAAGAAACAAAAAGATACAAAAAACGGCAGACATCCGGCACATGGGCCGGCCCAGAATGATGGGTTATGCCTCACAGCTTGACTAAATGGTGTCTCCTCAACGAGACAAAAGAGGCCGACTTTCAAGAAAGAGGGTGGGGGCGGCGGGGGGGGGGGGGGGGGGGCTAAACGCTGCACCAAGCATGGAATAGGATTTCGGGATGCCTAATGCACATTCATCATAAAGAGGAAAAAAGACCTAACTAAGATGATATGTTAGTATTTGACTGCAACTCAGATAGAATTAGTATTCAACCACACATGACACACACACACTGGTTAATTAGCTTTTCATATGATATGTTCTCGTCGAATACAAAATTTTGAGAGAAATAGTAGGTGTACTGTTATCAACATTATCAAAAGATAACATAAGCCTGTGAATTGATCATAATTTGATAAAGCCATCACTATATACATGGAATTTTTGGATTCTGCCATCTATCATTTCAGCTTCAGAGTGTACCATTTTGTGCATACACAATAGTTTTGGCCAGGGAGAGGTATAGAATTTTAACCAAAGAGAATGAGGAATCAGAAATCTCACGTGAGAAGCTCATGAGCGTCTTCCTATTTGCCCGGGCGAAAGCTACTTCCGATGTCACGCAAATGTGAGAGTATTCCAGTAGGTCATAATTGAGACTGTCCTTGCTTACCCTCCACAATGAGTTTTTCAAACACACACAAGAAGCACCATTCCTTTTGGGAACCTAGAAAATACAATAGTAATATATTGTAACTCAAGGGAATGCGCTGAATAACATAAGAAAGAGTTTAGCATTGATTTATCACTTTTTGAATGAATCCCCTTGAGAAGGTACGTTGTAAGTGGTCGGCTAAAGGCCAAGCACTGAAGGACAACATCTGCGTAGCAACTGTAAAAAGAAATAAAATAAGAAGGTTGGGCAAAAACAACACCATTGAACCGCTAAATTCAGTTTCAACAAATTGTTTACGCCATAAACTAAAGTGCCCTAATATGTTTAATTTTCAATAAGTTTTAGGCATGAGTTTGATTTGTGAATCCACAGAAGTGCCACCGGAGTATTATCTCATTAAAGGAAACAATTTTGAAAATGACAGGTTTTAACAATCTCAAAATTGTAACCTATAGGATACACCTAACATAAGCAAAAAATGTCCAGCATATTTAGTTTCAAAATAGCTATTATACAGTTTAATTAATTGTTTACCTATTCCCAGGGTTAGAAACACCAAAATGACCCAATTCCACCTTGTCAAAGTTGTAGAGCATACAAAAGTGTCGTTACCACATTTCGATAACCATTAGGTTCAGCATACAAAAGTGTATGTTGGCGATTAAATGAGTCATCAAGTTTTACTTACCGATTTCGATGGATAATGCCTCACAACTGTTCAAGCAATTTCTTGTCTGATCAGACTTTTTGTCCTTGGTAGATTACCTCGCACCACAACTTGGATCTCTAATTTAACGAGAATTCAAGAAGATCATCAGCCTTTGCAGATCGATCAGGCGCTTAGAAAATGTTCATGTAATTAGAAAATGTACATGAATTAAAAATATTCATGTAGTAAAATGCGATGGCTAACACTTTAGTAATACGTGTTCAATCCGTTTAAAAACCATATAATAATAAAAGTGTTCATTATTTTTTCAAAATGTTTATGTAATTTTAGAAAAAATGTCATTGAAAATTTCAGGTGAAAAAATGTCTGGCACATATTTTTAAAAAGCATGTAATTTTACTTATGAAAAATTTAAGTTCAAGGAGGATTAGAAGTGCAAGGAAAAGTAGCTAAAAATAGAGCAGCAAGTTAGGGATAGAAAATGCTCACTTTCGATACTTATTCTCTCCATTGTAGTGGTTTAGGCATCCCAAATATTTATTACCTCAATATATGTCTCCTTGGCTCGTGGGTGAAGGTATATATGCATGGGGAAGGCAAAATTTGAGATACTATAATTGATGCATGATATCATGCTTCATCTCCAAACATTCTACGTTGTGATATAGTAGGCACATCAACCGTCAACGGGGTACTGTGAAGAGAAAAAGCTGTGAAGTTTGCCTACAAATGGTCCACTAGAGATGGTTATAAGGTGAGGATGTGAGAAGACACCTAGTATGGGTCTTTTCCTTCATTTGTATAATACTAGACATATATTGCATATGTAGAGAGTATATTAAAAATGTTTGACATATTTGGTGCTCTTGTTTACAAGAATGTCACGTATGATAATGCCTTAGATGGTAAATATCCACAACCCGTCACCAATCCATCCGCCCAAATCCCGCATGTTCGTATATAAACGCTGAGCTTTCAAATGTGCTACGACCAAGTGACACCATGGCCACACGCGATGGAGGTGACCGAGACACGTTTCTTCGCCTATGGGGGAGTCGCATTGCAAAGCTTATGCACTGGAAGCCAACTGACCGCTCATGCTCCATTCATATCCACATTGATGTTCTCATGGTCCATGGGACACACAGGATCGAGACTAAGGTCAACAGGTCAAGGGTGATGCCTGTTAGCCAGGTTCAACGATAGGGTGCCACTCGACCATTGTGTCGAAGTCTCCGACCTCGCCATCCGTCGGGGCTACGTTTGTTGTGAGCTGATCTACTGAATGTTAGCCAACCTCGCCACCGGGAACTGGGGTTGTTAAAGTTCTCTACTCCCTCACTTCGGAAAATGCTAAGGGTTTTACCATGATTCTTCCCATAGTATCGGGATCCAGTCCCTTGCTTCGGCTTCGTCATTGACCCGTTGGCGCGCCTGGTATGCTTGGTCTATATGGATACCATGGCGTTATTCCTCATGTGCAAAGAGGTTGCCGCAATGAGTGAGCTTGCCAGCATTTTGGGAAGCAGCCTAAAGCTGCATGGGGAGTTGTGCGCCATATTTTTGTTGGAAATGACTATTGGGGATGAGGAGACCGTCTGGTTGTCATGCTGGCACGCCTTTCATATATTGTGAATCGCGTCGTGGTTCCACCACGCATCGACGTGCCCAAGTAACTGGCCTGAGATGATGGATTACTTCAAGTTTATTAGATCATAGCAAGATCCACAAGATGCATTTTTTATAATAAATTCATATAATTTATAAACTGCTTGATTCATTTTTATAAAATATTCATTTAATTATAAAATTGTTCATCCATTAAAAATTCATGTAATTAAAAATGTGTACTACACATTTTTCAAGTAATGGAAAAAAATGGTGGATGCATTTTTTAAAATCATATAGTTACATAAATTATTCTATACAATAAAATAAAGTTTTCAGAATGTTTTAGTGTAATTCTCATGTAATTAAAATTGTATTAGATGAACATTTTTTATTTTTCTATAAAAAACATGACTTACTTATAAAATGTTTATTACATACTCAAAATGTTCATGAAATACTTATAGAAAAGTTCACGTACAGAAGAATAAAAGGGAAAACTGATCAGAAAAATGAAGAAGATAAAAGTACAGTAACCTAAAATAAAATGGAAAGGAATGAAAAGACATACATAAAACAGCAAACATCCGGCACATCGGCCGGCCCAGAATGATGGGTTATGCATGACAAGTTGACTAAATGGTGTCTGTTCTAGAAACAATTGACTGAACAGTGTCTCCTCAATCTAGAAACAAATCACTAAACAGTGTCTCCTCAACGAGAGAAAAGGGGCTGGCTTTCAAAAGGGGGGGGGGCAAAACGGTGCACCAAGCATGGAATAGGATTTCGGGAAATGCACATTCATCAAAAAGAAGAAAAAAAAGACTAAACTAATTAAGATGATATGTTAGTATTCGAGTGCAACTCAAATGGAATTTGTATTGAACCACAGATGACACACACACTGGTTAATTAGCTATTGATATGATATGTTCTTGTCAAATACATAATTTTGAGAGAAATAGTAGGTGTACTGTTATCAACATTATCAAAAGAGAAAATAAGCCTATAAATTGATCATAATTTGCTACAGCCATCACTATATACATGGAATTTTTGGATTGTGCCATCTATCATTTTAGCTTCAAAGTGTACCATATTGTGCATACACAATATTTTTGGCCAGGGAGAGGTATAGAATTTTAACCAAAGAGAATGAGGAATGAAAAATCTCACCTGAGAAACTCAAGAGCGTCTTCCTATTTGCCTGGGCCAAAGCTACCTCAGATGTCACGCAAATGTGAGAGTAATCTAGTAGGTGATAATTGAGACTGTCCTTGCTTACCCTCCACAATGAGTTTTTCAAACTCGCACAAGAAGCACTATTCCTTTTGGGAACCTAGAAAATACAATAGTAATATACTGTAACTCAACAGAATGCGCTGAATAACATAAGAAAGAGTTTAGCATTAATTCATCATTTTTTGAATGAATCCCCTTGAGAAGGTACGCCATAAGTGCTCAGGTAAAGGCCAAGCACTGAAGGACAGCATCTGCGTAGCAAGTGTAAAAAGAAATAAAATAAGGAAGTTGGGAAAAAACAACAGCATTGAACTGCTAAACTCAGATTCAATAAATTGTTTACGCCATAAACCAAAGTGACCTAATATGTTTAATTTTCAATAAGTTTTAGGCATGTTTTTGATTTGTGAATCCATAGAACTGCTACTGGTGTATTGTCTCGTTAAAGGAAACAATTTTGAAAGTGACAAGTTTTAACAATCTCAGAATTATAAGCTACAGGATACACGTAACAAAAGGAAAACAATCCAGCATATTTAGTTTCAAAATAGCTATTAAACAATTTAATTAATTGTTTATCTATTCCCACGGTTAGAAAGACCAAAAGGATGCAATTCCACCTTGTCAAAGTTGTAGAGCTTGACGAAACATTCATACGGAAAAAGTGTCTTTGACACATTTTGATAACCATTATGTTCAACATACAAAAGTATATGTTGGTGATTAAATGATTCATAAAGTTTACTTACCGATTCCGATGGATAATGCCTCACAATTGTTCAAGCAATTTCTTCTCTGACCAAACTTTTCGTAGTTGGTAGATTATCTCGCACCACAAGTCGGATCTCTGATTTATCTAGACTTCAGGAAGATCACTAACCTTTGCAGATCGACCAAAAACTTCAAAAATATTCATGTAACTAGAAAATGTACATTAATTAAAAGTATTCATGTAGTAAACTAGGATATGGCCAACACATTTTTAATAAGTGTTCAATCTGTTTAAAAACCATATAATAATGATAAAAATGTTCAATACATTTTTTCCAAATGTTTATGTAATTTTTTAAAAATGTCACTGAAAATTTCAGGTAAAAATTTTTTTGGCACATATTTTTATTAAGCATGTAATTTTACTTGTCATGAAAAAAATTAAGAGTTGAATGAGGACTAGAAGTGCAAGAAAAAGTAGCTAAAAATAGAGCAGCAAGTTAGGGATCGAAAATGCTTACATTGGAAGTTTATTCTATCTATTGTAGTGGTTTAGGCATCCCAAATATTTATTACCTCAACATATGTCTCATTAGCTCATGGGCAAACAGATATATGAATGGAGAAGGCAAAATTTTAGATACTATAATTGATGCATAATATCATGCTTCATCTCCAAATAGTTTACGTTGTGATATATTAAGCACATCAACCGTCAACGGGGTACTGTGAGGAGAAAAAGTTGTGAAGTTTGCCTGGAAATGATCCACTAGAGATGGTTATAAGGTGAGGATTTGAGAAGACACCTGGTATAGATCTTTTCCTTCATTTGTACAATACTAGACATATATTACATATGCAGAGAGCATATTAAAAATGTTCGACATATTTGGGTCGGAAACACCTTGGTGCCCTTGTTTACAAGAATGTCACGCACGATAATGCCTTAGATGGTAAACATCCACAACCCGACACAAATCCATCCGCCGAAATCCCGCTTGTTCATATATAAACGCGGAGCTTTTAAATGTGCTATGACCAAGTGACACCATGGCCACACGTGATGGAGGTGACCGAGACACGTTTCTTCGCCTATGGGGGAGTCTCATTGCAAAGCTTATCCACTCGAAGCCAACTGACCGCTCATGTTCCATTCATATCCACGTTGATGTTCTCCTGGTCCACAAGACATGATCGAGACTGAGGTCAACAGGCTAGAGTGGTGCCTTTTAGCCAGGTTCCATGATAGGGTGCCACTCAACCACTGTGTCGAAGTGCCCGACCTCGCCATCCGTCTGGGCTACGTTGTTGTGAGCTGATCTACGGGGTGTTAGCCAACCTTGCCACCGAGAACTGGGGTGTTGTTAAACTTCCCCAATCCCTCACTTTGGCAAATGCTAAGGGTTTGACCGCGAATTTTCCCGTTGTATGGGACACAGACCCGTTTGGCGCGCCTGGTATGCTTGGTCTACAGGGATGCCAAGGCGTTCTTCCTCGTGTGCAAAGAGGCTACCGCAACGAGTGAGCTTGCCAGCATTTTGGCATGCAACCTAAAGCGGCATGGGGAGTTGTGCGCCATCTTTTTGTTGGAAATTGCTATTGGGGATGAGAAGACCGTCTGGCTTTCGTGCTCGCACGCCTTTCATATTGTGTGAATCGCATCGTGATTCTTCCACGCATCGACCTGCCCACCCCAAGTTATTGGCATGCGATGATGGATTATTTCAAGTTTATTAGATCATAGCAAGATCCATAAGATGAATTTTTTATAATAAATTCATGTATTTAAAAACTGCTTGATGCATTTTTATAAAAATTTCATGTCATTATAAAATTGTTCATCCATTAAAAATTCATGTAATTAAAAATGTGTTCTACACATTTTTCAAGTAATGGAAAAAAATTCTTGGATGCATTTTTTGAAATCATACAGTTATATATATATTTATATACAATAAAATAAATTTGTTAGAATGTTTTAGTGTATTAGTTGAACATTTTTTTAATTTGTCTATATCTAACATACTGTAATAAAAAATGTCACTTACTTATAAATGTTTATTAAATATTAAAAATGTTCATGAAATACTTATAAAAAAGTTCATTTATGGAAGGATAAAAGGGAAAACTAATCAGAAAAATGAAAAAGATAAAAGTACAAAAATCTAAAATAAAATGGAAAGAAACAAAAATACATACAAAAGGGCAGACATTCGGCACATGGGCCGGCCCGGAATTTTTGGTTATGCGTGACTGCTTGACTAAACGGTGTCTCTTCTAGAAACAAATGACTAAATAGTGTCTCCTCAATCTAGAACATATCACTAAAGAGTGTCTCCTCAGAGAGAGAAATGGGGCTGACGTTAAAAAAAGGGGGCTAAACGGTGCACCAAGCGTGGAATAGGATTTCGGGATGCCTAATGCACATTCATCAAAAAGAGAAAAAAAAAGAGGACTAAACGGTGCACCAAGCGCGCCTTCTTTAGGCGGCCTTCGGGCTTGGGTTGGGTTGGGGTGGGGGGGGGGGGGGAGGCGGTGCTATTCCAGTTTTGGAAGAATGTTCTTTCCGCTCTTTCCTCATTCTGTTGGTGTGCTTATCATCGGCGGAGGGCGTGTGGGGGCATGTATATGGCGATTGTTTTGGGATCTAGGCAGTTTAGATTTCTGATGGATCCTTCTGGATTCGGCCAACTTTTATTGTTTTTGTTCTTTCTACAAGTCCTTATCCTTGTGTTGTTCTCCGGTACGGCGATTTGCTTCTAGATCACAACCACCGACGTCTCCTGGTCTGAATCGACAACTTCCTAGCCGTTGCTTCTAGAAGCTCCTGGGTTGTAAAACAGTTGCACTGGTGAGCCAGACGCCTAGAGGCGGCATCGAGCTATGCTCATGGCGCGCACCGCCGGTGGATGCAGGAGAAGAAGACTTTGGCACCCCCGTAAGATATGAATGTAATTTTATGTTTCCATATGGGTGTGTTTGTAAGGACATGTGATGCTTGATATATGGGCCTTGGGCTCTTTCACACACACAAAACACAACAGATACCTTCCAAATGATATTAAACAAAATCCAGTTCTAGAAAGAATGGAAAAGTAAGGGATTTCAGTCTGCTAAGACGTTGAATATCTCTCCCGCGTCTGATCTTTGCATCATTTTGTTATTCAAAACCATGACACAATTGACGTCATCGCGTACGCAATTGGACCCCGCCGACACACACTGGTTCGCCTCTCGACGGTAGACAATAGACTCGTCGAATCAAAGGGTGATGCAGTACACCAGACAATTTCAGTTGAATTTGCTAAAAGTTATCTCTTTATATATGAAGTGCAGCTAAGAAAAAGATAGCTTGCAGTTCCATCGTTTCGAACGAACAAATGTTAATGTAGTCTAGTCACTCATGTGCCTGATGAAGCGTCAGTGCGTCACCGATATGATGGAATAAGTAAGTTAATTAACGCCTCCTGCGCTGAGAGCTAAACTAGTTAGGTCAGCCTTGATTTCTTCTCCTAATATGCGGCGAAGAGGATGCATATATATAGAAACAGAAATTTTAATTTCAAGCCAACAAACAATTTGACCAAAAAATAAAAAAAAATCCATTCATTTGCTTACTAGCTAGCGTGTCGAGTCCTCTCTATACGTATATAGTACGTAGCATCGACCAAGCACAGAGATAAGAGATGACACTTCTCTCTATTAGCTAACTAACACAATATATGAAACCTCTAAATTAACCCTACAAAACCCCCCAAAACCACCACCCCCCTTCAGAAAAAAACAAAAATCCTAACCCCTGAAATGCTGACTCGTGGAAACTTATTGGTCCCAGTTGGTGCTATCAACCGGGATAAAAGGGCCCCCTGCCTGGGCAAGCCGCAGCGGCCACGTGGAGGCCCATCTGTCCCGGTTGGTGTAAGAACCGGGACTAAAGGTGTTGGGCTTTAGTACCGACCCTTTAGTCCCGGTTGCCGAACCGGGACAGATGCGCCTTATGAATCGGGACAAATGGGCATTTTTCTACTAGTGATGGCGCACCTCCGGTGGATGCAGGAGAAGACGACTTTGGCACCCCCACAAGATATGAATGTAATTTTATGTTTTCATATGGGTCTGTTTGTAAGGACATGTGATGCTTGATATATGGGCTTTGGGCTCTTTCACACACACAAAACACAACACATGCCTTCCAAATGATATTAAACAAAATCTAATTCTAGAAAGAATGGAAAAGTAAGGGATTTCAGTCTGCTAAGAGGTTGAATATCTCTCCCGCATCTGATCTTTGCATCATTTTATTATTCAAATCCATGACACAATTGACGCCATCGCGTATGCAATTGGACCCCGTCGACACACACTAGTTCGCCTCTCGACGGTAGGCAATGGACTCGTCAAATGAAAGGGTGATGCTGTACACCAGACAATTTCAGTTTAATTTGCTAAAAGTTATCTCTTTATATATGAAGTGCAGCTAAGAAAAAGATAGCTTGCAGTTCCATCGTTTCGAACGAACAAATGTTAATGTAGTCTAGTCACTCATGTGCCTGAAAGCGTCAGTGCGTCACCGATATGATGGAATAAGTAAGTTAATTAACGCCTCCTGCGCTGAGAGCTAAACTAGTTAGATCAGCCTTGATTTCTTCTCCTAATATGCGGCGAACTGGATGCACATATATAGAAACAGAAATTTTAATTTCAAGCCAACAAACCATTTGACCAAAAAATTAAAAAAAAAATCCATTCATTTCTGCACTACAAATATCCCGTCCAGTCCGCTGTCCGCTCTCATCTCAGTCCACAGGAGACGTTCTGCTCCAGCCACCATGGCCCGCCTCGCCACCCTCGCCATGCTCCTCCTCTCCCTCCTGTCCGTCGCAAGCTGCCGCGACCTTGAGGCCATCTCCGACGACCAGGGCCCACCCGTCCCCGTCCTCCTCACTCGAGCTGATCAAGCGGATGCTGCTGCTGAGGTGACGACCCTTCCGAGCTTCCCGGCCCCGGTCGTCGCATGGGACGAGGACGAGCTCCCATCCCACCGCGGTCACCTCTGGTTGGCGCGCCCGCGCCATCACGGCTTCTTCCACCGCCGCGGCGCGTTCTCCGGCCTGGGTGAGGCCCGCGTCCAACCTGCGGCCTTCTTCCCCACGGAGCCAGATCGCGGAGAAGAGCAAGCACACTGGGAGGCGGTGCTGGAGGTGGTCGCGGAGCCTGAACCCGACACCCACACCCACGGCGAGCAGAAGCCGTTCCATGCCGAGGAGGGTGAGGGGAACGAGGCAGTGAAGGCGTGGAAAGTGGAGATGATGGCGAGCATGTTCGTCCACGGCGTCGGCCTCCACCACCGCCACCACCACGACCAGGAGGAGGAGGACGACGACGACCATAGGCAGGACAAGGATGAAGAAATGGACACGAAGCTGCTCGGACGCCTCCACCTCCACGCCTACGACGGTGACCACGAGGCTGACGAACTGGGAGAACTGGCTAGGAGGCTGGGCCCGGCGACCACGAGCACGAGGAGCTTCAACCACGGCGACCGCCACCTTGGGACGGAGGAAGCAGGCGGGGTGAAGAAGTGGTTCAAGGGCCTCATGAATCGATTCTAGACATGCATACATACCGCCCAGGGCGGATGGTTTAATTACTCTGGTTGGTGTGTGCTCTGCACCTCCGCATGACCGCATCTGCGTGGCGTTGGGTGTTCTACCTTCGTATTATTCCACATTACCACTTCGGTTTATGTATGCTCATACAATATATATGTGCTGGTGTGCTACTGGTGACTTGTGAGGGTTGTGAAATTGTACGAGTAGCAACGTTATGTGTTTTTCATAACTACATAATTACTTTGTCTTCTTATGTACTCACTCCATTTCATACTTTTTGTTGTGCTTGTAGTTCAAATTTGAACTAAAACCGCGGCAAGAATTATAGAACCCAGCGAGTATATTGCACACATTATTATGCTCATCACTCTTTATTTCCCTGATGTGAACATAGTCTGCTCATCTCGCTTTTCCCATCAAGCTTCAGTACTGTTAACAGTTCCTTCATGTTCCTTGTATGTAGCAAGTTAATTAACTCTAGCACCCCTATAAAAAACTAGCAACTCGGTCTTCTTTTCTCTTTTGCAAGGGAGACGTTCTCGCCTTTCTTTTTGGGCCCTATTTCTTTTGAAATGGCTAGAATGTTTCACACCTCTTCATCGACGGATATATATATATATCTGCACAACCATTCTGTTTACAAAATTTTGAATCCGTAAAAGCCCAAATTAAGAGATAAGCTAGGCTTGAAGATTTCCTTTCTGTATTTTGTTTGCTCCTAACCAATATTCACAATTTTTAAAGAAATGCTAAAAAAATTGGTCTTGAAATCGAACATATGAGTACATATATGACTATAAGAATGGTGAGATCACCCTAAACCAGTACGGTACAACTTAATTTGCGGTACTACTCCTAATTTGGTTTTAATATTTTTGGAACCATCGCCGATGGTAATTATTAAAAAGTAATATACTATTTTCGACCAAGATTATGTCTTCTCGGCTCCTTCTGAAAATTGCTAATTTTCTCCATTTTTTAAAAAAATATCGACAAATGTTTTTCTCCGGGTGTCTACGTTCTACAGCTAGAGACCAGAAAACCCGGAGCCTCCAAACATTAAGGTCAATGCTACTCATGATCATGCTTTTTGTACTTGCACAAGTACTTTAGCTGGCAGTTGTCAAGAAATTTGGTGCGCATTCCTTAATTTGGTGAAGGGATTAATTGTACGTGCAGGTAGCATCCCCTTCCCGCTGATTGTGATGGAGTGAGATAACTTGGCTTCTCCTTCCTTGTCTTTATCCGGAAGTGAGAAACCTTAACAAGCAAGTCTCCAAATTTGTCTGAATATTAGAAGGTAAAAGGAAAAACTTGTGCAACTGCACATTACATGCATCATCATTGTTGTCCTCTACGCTCGATCATCAGTCTTTTGATGTGTGTGCATATGATCCACATCGATCATTACTCAGCATAAAGAGAAGGCGTGACGCAGGGCTGATAATATGTTTAGCTTTAACTGGCGTCGGTGATATGCAACAACCGTCGGTGGAATGTAACTATCACATCCACTTTGCCAAATTAACCTCTGATATATGTACCATTTAATTAGCACACACGGTACTGTATTTTGAAGCTTGTGGGCCGTGCATGTACTCTATTGGTCTAATGCCATCACTGAAATGGACATGCCAACTACCGTTGGTGTTCGGCTTGTGGAATTTCTTTAAAATATTTTTTTCAAAAAATTCAAAAAATGTCTGCTCAAATTCAAAAAAAAAATCAGAACTATGACCCCGGTGGCCCCCATTTGGGAAAAGAGGAACTCCTCGGTCTAGCTTAGGACGAAGAGGGCTCTTCGGTGTACACTAGGCTGAAGAGAGGAAAATATGGGCCAAAGAGTGGCTGTCAGTGGAGGAGGAGCAACCTGGGACACGATCCAAGCGCCGGAGAAGGCCAAGATGAAGGTGCGGACGCACTCCTTCGGTCGTCGTCATGCTGCAAATGGAGAAGAGGTGAGGGTATCATTGGCTTAATACTTGTCAGGGAGGGGGCAACGTGCCTCGGCACCAGGGAGGCGGAGTCGCCATGGCGCCTCGCCGGGGAGAGGCCACCGACAATGAGGCAGTCGAGGGCGGCGGCTTGATTGGGGATCGAGCAAGAGGGAGAAGAGTGAGTGGGCTGGGTCGGGGTTTTGCGAGAGAAAACTAGTCAAAGTGCCCACATGGCGTTTTTTTTGCCCAGCCAGCTCCTGAGAAGCGGGGCCCATCTGTCATATTCGTGCGCAGAGCGCTTTAATCCGTCGATCAGTGGTTTATTAGAAAAAATATAGACATTGTGTTTTTTGTTAAAAAATGTAAACTCGTGTTTATAATAACCTGGTCTTCAATGTGGTGGGTTCTTGCAATTAACTCAGATTTGATAGATGGAAATGCATATGTATGGATGGATGTGTGATGTTTTTTGTCATGTTTGTGCTGTTCATGACAAAGTTGACGCCAAAGTTTTTGCCATGCATATGTTTGTCTCAAAGGCTTCAGCACACATCGATGAATGCCTTATTAGGCCACATATCACACGGATGTTGTGGTTTATGTATGTATTTTCTTACTAGTGTCGATTTTGTTATGTGCGATGGGCAATGAGCTGGCCAATGAGCCTTCGAATTATGGACTTGAAAATATTTCTAACCTCACTCATCGTGCGTGGTATATTGAGAATGGGTGTGCAAGAAGCAAATCTTGTTCACGTTTACTTATTTTCTGCAATTACCAAGCTAGTGAGCACCCCTTCGATAATTTTCATAGGTTGTACCAACTTTGTGCATCAGGGGGCACCAAACAGCCACCGAGACAATGTAGGACGAGCGGTTCGCGGAGTACTTCGATAGAGAGGGCCTACTACCCTTCGTCCTCCAGTTCACAGGTCAACCATGTGATAAATAGATCATGTCATTACTTAACATATATCCTAATTCTAACCCTAGTTCTTGCTACAAACCACAAGTATATTCGCTAATACACATCATAAAACTCATACCACCCTACAATCCATCATTTTACAATGGATTTAAGAGAAGTCCGGGTATAATTGGTTAGTTGGAATGATCAGTTGAAGTTTTTGGCACAATTAGCAGAATACCCGGACTTCTCTGGATGTTTATGACACAATTCTGGTTGCATACACCTACTATAGACATGTTATCTGAACTCTAAATTTTGATTGCAAATAAAAAAGCGGAAATAAATTCAAAAGAACAATTGCACAGGTTCCATTGAACCGAACATGGTTCCTTAATACCATAGCAAAATGCACAATTTTGGAAAGCGTCCTGTTGGAGACTTTCCCTGTCACACATGCATGCATGGACACAAAGAAACACGCAGAATTGTTGTCTAGCTTGTTTCCTGACGCTACGAAAGGGCATGTGGGTTTGGATGCTGCCAATGTGATGAATTATTCCCCGTTGAATCCATTTGGGACGAGAACCGGACGGCCGGGCCCATTGTCCTCGCTCAGATCGCACAAAACATGGCTGGCGCCATGGAGCACTAATGTGCCTAACAAATCAAAGATACATACTTGGCAGCTGATGCGTAATGGTTTGGCCGTTGGAGCAGAGTTGCACGCAAGATTAAAGGGGGTGTGTTTTGCACCGCTTGTGGCAGGGAGGAGTCCATATACCACCGGTTTTGGAGTTGCCCGTACTCACAACTATTTTGGAGGGTAATGCGTGAGGACCTCAATGCCCCTGCGGTACTCCCACCGGAGATGGATGGAACGTTCAAAAGCATTTCTTCCTGGATGCGAGACTGGATGGGCGAAGCTGATGATGCCGAACGAGAGACGATGATGCAGGCGCTCTATGGACTATGGCTGGCACGGTATGAGACAAAGGATGGAAAGCGAATTGCCACTGCGCGAACTATTGCCGAGAGAGTGGTTTCACATATAAACGAATGGAGGGCGGTGCATAAAAAAAGCCTAGACAACAGGTGGAAAAGCAGGTAGAAGTGTGGAAACCACTGGATGATGGGTGGATTAAGGCTAATGCGGATGGTGCCACAACGAAGCTGCAAGCAAAGGGAGGCGGAGGAGTGGTTTTAAGAGACCATGAAGGTGCGTACCGAGGAGGGGCATGTGTGTTTCTCCCGAGCATATCCGATCCCGGGTCACTGGAGGTAATGGCTAGTCGTCATGCGCTGCAATATGCTATACAACAAGTTCACCTAATTGTATTATGCAGATTGTTGCAGATGAGATTTCGGGTTTTGTGTAATTCCTGCAGCTAGTGCAGATGAGACTATTGATTTGTGAACCTTTTATTTTCCTTAGGTCAATAAATGCTTTACCCCTAAAAAAATCCATTTGGACTGGTCAGCGAGGCGGCAAAATGCATCATGTTGGACTAGTCGTCCAGTCGGCAGGTGCCAATTCGCCAAACACATCGCTGTAGATGCATCTTATCCTCAGCTGATTTTCTTGGCTGGTTGGTCTTCTTCTCTGACTAGTAAGATACCACTCCAATATACTGTAGATGCTTCGATGAATCTGTACTGTAGAGTATGGTTTGGTGCATCGATAATGATTGATCGTGCACTAGGCACATATATATAGGTACAAGGGGTGCGATCGGTGTCTTGTCTCCCAAGATACAAGTAAATACAGAGGGAGGGAGACACTACGGGTGCGGCATACAAAACCCGGACCTACGTACATGTACACATGTTCAACCCCCCCCCCCCCCCCCCCCCCCGCGCAGTCGAAGCGTCGCCGGTGACGCAGAGACTGGACCGAAAGCCCTCAAACGTCGAGGTGGGTAGTCCCTTCGTCATGACATCGGCGAACTGCTGATCGGTGGGCACATGGAGAACTCGAACACGACCAAGGGCGACGTGCTCCCTGACGAAGTGAATGTCAAGTTCAATATGCTTCGTCCGTCGGTGATGGACATGGTTGGCAGCGAGATATATTGTGGAGACGTTGTCACAGTAAACAAGCGTCGCCTTGGTGACCTCACATAGCAACTCCTGAAGTAGCTATCGTAGCCAAGAGCACTTTGCAACGGCATTGGCCACGGCCCTGTACTCAGCCTCGGCGCTCGATCGTGAGACCGTGGGTTGTCGTTTAGACGACCACGAAATTAAAGAGGGCCCGAGGTAGACGCAGTAGCCGGAAGTGGAGCGTCGAGTGTCGGGACACCCAGCCCAGTCGGCGTCGGAGTAGGCGACAAGGCTGGTGTCAAGTGATGCCGTCAGGGTGAGACCCATAGCTGTGGTGCCACATATGTACCGAAGGATACGTTTCACCAGAGCCCAATGAGTATCACGAGGAGCATGCATATGAAGGCACACCTCCTGGACAACGTACTGAATGTCCGGACGCGTCAGTGTGAGGTACTGAAGTGCACCGACGATGGAGCGGTAGAAGGGAGCGTCGGACGTCGGAGAGCCCTCGACGGCGGACACCATAGCCTTCGTGTCGACAGGCGTAGGAGCAAGCTTGCAGTTAAGCATGCCTGCTCGCTCCAGAAGCTCGTAGGCGTACTTCTGCTGGTGCAGGAAGAAGCCAGTGGCCCGGTGCACAACCTCAATGCCGAGGAAGTAGTGGAGAGCCCCCAAGTCCTTGATGGCGAACTCGGTGCCGAGGCGAGCCGTGATCTGCTGAAGGAGCGCTGGCGAGGAGGCAGTCAGGATGATGTCATGGACATACAGGAGGAGGTACGCGGTAGCAGGACCCTGGTGATAAACAAACAGGGAGGCATCGGACCGTGTGGACCGAAACTCCTGCTGCTGAAGGAAGGCCGCGATCCGCTCGTACCAGGCCCGAGGCGCCTGCTTCAACCCGTAGAGAGAACTGGATAGTCGGTGTCGATGAAACCAGTAGGCTGCTGACAGAACACATGCTCGTCGAGATGGCCATGCAAGAAAGCGTTAGACACATCGAGCTGGTGGACGGGCCAGGCGCGAGAAAGAGCAAGCTGGAGGACAACGCGAATCTTGCCCGGTTTGACAACCGGGGCGAAGGTGTCGGTGAAGTCCACGCCGACACACTGGCGAAAACCGCGCACCACCCAACGCGCCTTGTAGCGCTCGAGAGAGCCGTCGGGGCGAGTCTTGTGGCGGAAGACCCACTTGCCAGTGATGACATTGGCACGGGGAGGCCGCGGGACAAGCTGCCACGTACGGTTGCGCTGTAGGGCGTTAAACTACTCACGCATCGCAGCTAGCCAGTTCGGATCCCGAAGGGCTGCTCGAGCGAAGGTAGGGAGTGGAGACAGTGCCGAGGTAGATGCAGCACACGCGTACTCGTCAGACGTGTAGCGCATGCTAGGACGAAGTGTCCTAGTCCGAGCCCGAGTGGCCACACCGGTGAGGGTGCGGCCGCTACAACGGGTGCGGTTGAGGGGGCCGCGACGGGGGCCGCCGAGGGGGCCGCCAAGGGGGCGGCCGAGGGGGCCGTGACGGGGGCCGCCGAGGGGGGCGACCGAGGAGGCCGCGGCGACGGGGGGCCTCCAAGCGGGCCGCAGCGCAGGGGCCGCCGAGGGGGCCGCGATGACGAGGGCTGCCGGCGCGGGGAGCGCGGGCAGGGCCGAGCCCAGTGCGCGGCTGGGCGGTTCACCAGAGGAGGAGGCAGGGGCGAACCGCGCCGTGGGAGATGCCGAGGGTGACAGTACCTGCTGAAACGGGAACACCAGCTCATCAAAGTACACCTGCCGCGAAGTGAAAACGCGGTGGGACACTGGATCATAGCACCGGTAACCTTTGGTGTTGGGAGGATAACCAAGGAACATGCATGGAAGCGACCGGGGAGCGAGTTTATGAGGAGCAGTGGACGCGGTGCTAGGATAACAGAGACACCCGAAAATGCGAAGACCATCATAAAATGGAACCGCACCGAAGAGGAGCTGGTGAGGAGTGTAGTTCTACTGCGAACGACACGGTCGAATGTTAATAAGGAGGCTAGCGGTCGCGAGCGCGTCCAGCCAGAACCGAGGAGGCACGTAGGAGTGGAAGAGGAACGTGTGGACACAGTCATTAAGAGTGCGAATGACGCGCTCGGCGCGACCATTCTGCTGTGACGTGTAGGGGCAAGTGAGGCAAAAAACGGTGTTGTGGGACGCAAGAAGATTGCAGACGGCGACGTTGTCAAATTCCTTGCCGTTGTCAGTTTGCAAGGCGAGAATAGGACGACCGAACTGTGTGGTGACATATGAATAAAAGGCTGTAAGTGTGGCAAGAGCGTCGGACTTGCGACGGAGAGGGAAAGTCCACACATAATGAGTAAAATCATCCAATATCACGAGATAGTATAAATAGCCCGTGTTGCTCGCAACCGGGGACGTCCAAATATCACTATGCAATAACTGAAACGGAAAGGTGGAAATGTTTGTAGACTCGCTAAAGGGAAGACGAACATGCTTGCCAAGACGGCAAGCCTCACAGGTGTGGTCATCAACCTTATTACAAGTGAAGGAAAAACTCTGAAGAATCTGAGGCATAATGGTGGAGTTGGGATGACCGAGGCGGGCGTGCCAAAGATCGACACTAGCGGCGAAGGCGGCGGGACGACGGGTGGTGGTGGCGTCGGAGGGATGCACCGGGTAAAGCTCGTCCGGGTTGTCACAACGGTGGAGTACCATCCGTGTATAGGCGTCCTTCATAGAAAAACTGATATCGTCAAATTCAACAGTGATAGGATTCTCACGAGCAAGATGACGAACAGAAACTAGATTAGTGACTAAGTTGGGAGACACAAGAACATTAGACATATTAACGGGAGTAGAAGTAGAAGGAAATGACATATGACCGATATGTGTAATGGGTAGAGAGGAACCGTTACCAACGGTGATGCGAGTGGGAGTATGAACAGGAGTTGCAGACGTGAGGTTACCGGGATGAGCAGTCATGTGAGCAGTGGCGCCCGAGTCCATGTACCAGTCACCACCACTACCATAGGAACTCGATGACGGGGCGGAGTGCAGGGCAGCGAGAAGAGCCGGGTCCCACGGCAGCGGCACCTGCGGAGGGTAAAACCCGCCGTTGGCCGGAGCGGGAGCAGCGCCGTAGGCGCCATAGGCAGACGCGGCGCCGTAGGCGGGCGCGGGCGCGGTGCCATAGCCGCTGTAGGGGGCGGCATTCTGCGCAGTGAAGAGCGCCTGGTGGCTCACCGACCGAGGCCCAAGGATGCCCGGAGCTGGAGCCCGAGGAACCGACATCGAGTACGCATGGACGACGCCCGTCCACGGGTTGGTGCCGTAAGTCCAGGGCGGGGTGGCCTGCTGCTGCTGCTGACGAGGGCCCTCCTACGCCTATTTCGACCGCCCCCGCGGCGGCTGCTGCGGCTGCTGGGGGGTAGCGGGTGGGGCGGGGGCGCAAGTGGGAGGGGGTAAAACCCCGGGGGCGCGGGGGGCGCCGGCTGGTGACGAGACGCAAGCGCGGGTGGGGCGGCCGGTGGAGCGGCACCATGCGAGGTGCCGGCGGCGAGGGTGTGGTGCTGCACGTGCTTCTTGACCCCCTTCATCCGGCGCTCCTCCAACCGCAAGTATGCCACGAACTTGGGGAAGGAGGGCTCCGGTATGAGGGAGAGGTTGGAGGCGGCGTTAGCGAAGTCTTCGTTGAGGCCGGCGGTGAGCTTGCTGAGGAGGAGGTCATCATCAACCTTGGCGCCAATGTCACGGAGCTCATCCGCCAACGTCTTCAGGCGGCGGCAGTAGTCATCGATAGACTGATCATCCTGATGACAGTCAAAAAATTCCTGCTGCAAAAAAACGCGGCGCTAAAGCTTGTTGTCGGTGAAGAGGCCGTTGAGCTTGACCCACACGACGCGGGCGTCATCACCATCGCTCACGACAGTGTGAAATAGGTCCTTCGAGATGGTGGTGAAGAATCACCGGATGAGCGTGGCGTCAATCGCGGTCCACTCAGAGTTGCCCACCATGGCGTGGGAGTCGATGGATCCGTCAACGTGATCCACGAGGTTGTTCTCGCAGAAGAGCAGCAAGAAGTACGTATTCCATGCGAAGTACGTGGCGTCGGTGGCATTGAGAACGACGGAGACGCGGTCATGGATGTTGATGTCGCGGATGTCAGCAGGGTCCGGCCCGACAAAGGGGTTGGAATAAGAGGAAGCAGAGGAAGACATGACGATTTGACGGTGGTGTGGCACGACGATGCAAGCGATCTGCGATGCGGGAATGCGAGCTGCGGGATGCAGCGAGGCGATGTGCAGCGGGCAGCGGGGTAGCAAGCGACGTGGCAAGGTGATGCGGCGCGGGTGACATGCGGCTTGCGGGACACAGCGGCTTGCGGGATGCAGGAGCGGGCAGCGGGCGGGATGAGCGACGATTGGGATCGAGGTTGGGCGAGCGGCTTGCGGGATGCAGTAGCAGGCAGCGTGCGGGACGCAGGAGCGGGCGGCGGGTGTTGGGTTTCTGGCGGCTAGCGGCGATTGGGATTGAAGCGAGAGCGCGACGCGAGAGAGTAGGCGCAACGTGCGGAGGCGGTGGCGGTGGCGGCCCGAGGCGGCGGCGGCTAGGATTAGGCGAAAGCGGGAGATGATCGATTTGCGATAGATACCATGTAGAGCATGGTTTGATGCATCGATAATGATTGATCGTGCACTAGGCACATATATAGGTACAAGGGGTGCGACCGGTGTCTTATCTCCCAAGATACAAGTAAATACAGAGAAAGAGAGAGATACTACGGATGCGGCATACAAAGCCCGGACCTACGTGTACACATGTTCAACATGTACATATATGCACCATGGTGCACACAGAGGCTCTAGGCGCAGCACACAGAGACTCTGGGCGCAGCACACGGAAGTGGACTCAAATCACATCAAAGCCACACACAGCCGACAAGATGAGGATGCACTCACACGCCCTGCTCGTCCTCCTCTTCTGCTCTCTCCTAGTCCTCGTCGGCCCGGCCAACGCCGAGCCCTCTCCGGACCCGACCTACAAGGACTGCCACCCGGGCGACAAGGCAGCGCTGCTCGCCGTCAAGGCCGCCCTCGGGGAGCCCTACCTCTTGTCGGGGTGGATACCTGATCGCCCCTGCTGTGACTGGAACGGCGTCTCCTGCGACCACTTCACCGGCCGAGTAGTCAGCCTCGCCGTCTTCCAGGACGCCAACATCACGGGCACCATCCCCAGCGCCCTCGCTGGCCTCCCCCACTTGCAGGACCTCACCCTGCGCCACCTCCCATTGCTGTCGGGCCCTATACCGCCGGCGATCGGCAAGCTCTCCAACCTCTCGAGCCTCCGCATCTCCTGGACGGCCGTGTCGGGGCCCGTTCCATCCTTCCTGGGCGCGCTCAAGAAGCTCACCTTCCTCGAGCCCTCCTTCAACTCGCTCACCGGGGCCATCCCGGCGTCGCTGGGGGCCATCCCCAACCAGTCCGGCATCAACCTCAGCCGCAACCGCCTCACGGGCGCCATCCCGATGTTCCTCAGCAAGTCTGCGGACCAGGTCTACCTCTGGCTGTCGCACAACAACCTCACGGGCCCCCTCCCGGCCGGCTTCGCCGCCGTGAACTTCACGCACTTCGACCTGTCGCGCAACGCCCTGACCGGCGACGCGTCGGGCCTCTTCGGCCGCGGGAAGGAGTTGCAGTACATGGACCTGTCCCGCAACGACTTCAATTTCGACCTATCAGCCGTGGTGCTCCCGGAGCAGATCTACACCGTCGACCTGAGCCACACTGCCATCCATGGCATCATCCCGGCGCAGGTCGCGAGCGCCGCCAACCTGAATTTCTTCAACATCAGCTACAATAGGCTCTGCGGCCGCGTGCCGACCGGCGGGAACATGGCGAGGTTCGATCTCTACAGCTTCCAGCACAACAAGTGCCTCTGCGGTGCTCCCCTACCTCCATGCAAGAAATAGATGTAATTATATATCTTATGGGTTTGACAGAATAATTAACGAGATGTTGATATTCATATGTCAACCAATTCGACTGTATTGATGTCTCTGGATCAAGAATTGTGCTGAAATAAAGTCAAGATGACTATATATAGGGAGGTAAAGTTGCCGGCTAGCTTTGGTACTTCTCTGTTTTTACCAGTATTTTAAATAGCGGATATACTAAATAGCGGACCTTCATATATAGCGAAGCTACTGCGGCTATTCTATACATGAAACCATTCAGCGATACCCTACTTAAAAGGCTATAGCGGAGCTGGCTATAGCCGGTTATTTAAAACTATGGTTTTTAGTGTCTGACTAAGATTTATAAGTGGAAATCACAAGTTATCTGGTGTAGTTCAAAGATCCTAGATAGTTTGACCACGGTCAAAATTTAGATTTACAATATAATTTTTCTTTATTTCCTTTCTGATGTTCTTCCGTTTTAGAAGTTTGCAATTTTTGAGATAGATCAACGGCGCAAATAAAAACTTATCTCTCGTTTAGAAAAGGGACATATGTACTCCCTCTGTCCGGAATTACTCGTCGCAAATATGGGTAAAATGGACGTATCTAGAACTAAAATACATCTAAATATATTTATTTCTTCAACAAGTATTTCCGGACGGAGGGAGTATAATTTATGGACCCACCCTTCAGGTCTTGCGTGGTCAGAAAGTCAACTTCGTTTATTTTGACCACTAAATTAACCGTTATGACAGGTGGGGCCCACATGTCGGCATTCTCCTCTCTCTATTTGGCATTTCAACAAACACCTTTTGTACATTGGATAGCACCACCGCACCGACCGTGTGGACGCCAGGCGGGACCTGCTCGCTGCCTTCCATCGAGGTGAGGATGCTCCACGGCCTCCTGGGCTTCCCGAACTACACCTTCACACGCTCATGGTGGCCATGGCCAGGAACACAGGGTGTTTCATGAGCCGCACCTTCAGTCGTGCAGCACCACAACACCTTTAGTTGACGAGCGCAGTGGCCCACGGCAAGTCTAGTTCGGTTGGTGCAAAATTCAGATTTTAAAAATGTTCACATAAATTTAAAAAATGTACATGAATTTATAAATATTTCTATTTTTTAAATCATAACGTTAAGAAAATGTGTCTGATTTTTTTTAAATTAAATTTTTTTAAAAATGGTCTAGAATTTGAAATATGTGTTGACAAATTTAAAATTGATTCTGAACATTGGGAAAATACAAATTAAAAACACCAATAATAATAATAATAATAATATCCAAAAAACAAATAGAAAACTATACCAGAAATGAAGAAAACCTGACGGAAACCCAGCAGAAAAAATGCAAAAAAACCCAGAGAAAAAAACACAACTATCTACACTAGAAGACGACCCATGTGCGAAGAATAAAAAAAATTGAGGGCTTGTGCGAAGAATAAATTCTACGCCACTACCGTAGAATAGTCCAAAGAGCCACATAACTCCTGTGAGGAAAAGAAAGAAGAAGCCCACCTTACTTAGTTGGAGGCCATGCCCATGATGACGGCCCATGTCGCCCATGATAATGAGCGTGTCCTGCAAGCAGCCGCCACCAATCCAGTTCCATTGCCTAAAAAAAACCAATCCGTTTCCTAGTCTGCGCAGTGCCCGCGCTTTCATAAGAGGCATACGCAGCCTCTCACGCAGATCGTCAGTGGTGCCTCCTCCTCCATTGTTTCCCGTCCGCTGCAGCCTGCAGGTACGGCAGCGGCGGCCATGGAAGGAGAAGCACTGCCGCCGTGGCCTCCGGCGGCGGCTGCATCGGAGGTCCGCTTCCGTTTCCGCGGAGAAGTGGCCCTCAACGGCGACAAGAAGCCGAGCGACCAGCCGTGCACCTTGCGCCTGCGTGGCGGCCTGGTCTTGTCCCATGCGCCGCGCGGGTTCGGGCCAAGGGGCCGGCCGGTCGACGTGACCAATCAAGTCGTCAGGAAGCTCGACGTACAGTTCAAGATCCTCGATCACTCTGTCTTCCAGTGCAGCAAGCTCTCCGGCAAACTCATCCGAGACATGCTCGCCGTTGCGGTGGCGCTGACCAACGAAAGCGAGTGCAAACTCCCCGCCGACGCTGCAGATTCAAGCCAAACGCCCGTTGACCTGGCCACGATGATCGTTGAGTCAATTGGCCGTGAGATCGACGAGATCGTCGCCGCCGGGAGCGTCGTCCCTGGCTACGACTTATACTTGGAGATACCCCAGGTCTGCATAACCCTGGTGTACGAGGCCAAGGCGCTGCTCCTCGCTTGCAAAGAAGCCGCCGCCGCGAAGACCGAGGCTGCCACCGGGGTCGTGGCACTCTGTGGCCGAAAGCGCCGCCGTGAGCCTGATGAGGTGTGCGCCATCTGTTTGTTGGACTTAGAGACCGAGGACGAGGAGAAGGTCCGGCTGCCATGCTCCCATGCCTTCCATACACCGTGCATCGAGCCGTGGTTCGACAAGGCGTCGACGTGCCCCACTTGCCGGCTTGACATTATGAAGTGCTTTAGCTTTGTCAGGTCAGCGCCTCTAGGGAATTCAAATATCTCCGAGCCGGCGATGAGCCATTCATGAATGACGTAGACGAAGCCGATATTTTTCTTTTCTACATATGGACGATGCATACAGCTACTTTATTAATTATTCTCACAAAACTTTACAAATCAATACAACAGTAAAACTAAAGCCGCCATCTAACCAACAAACTATTGCTACACCTATCCAGTTGATGAAGGGGCGCAGATAGCCTGGGCCTAATACCAAACAGACATCGCAGCCAAGCCTAACATCTAAGACCTGAGATCCCAGCCTAGCCACTTGCCGGATCTGGGGCACACACTGGTCCGGCGTGCTCTCAGAGGCCGCCGCCGCCAACTGCCACCGCTCCATCTTCAGAAATGTGCTGATGCATCAACCTTGCTCGATCCATCTATCGTCGACTCCACCACGGCTGGGCACCTCCTCCCTGCGCGCAAACAGCTGAACACGTCGCGGTCGCCACTGATACATCTCAGCGCCATGCTGCCAAGTATCAACAACCGACACAGCTTGAAGTCTTTGGAGGATATGTCATGTGTTGCACCTGTCGACCAGGCATGACCAAGCGTAGCACCTGTCGGTCAGGCATGACTTGACATCTCAACCGAAGCTCCGTGCAAGACGAAGTCGCTCCACCTCCTGCCTCTGACTTCCAGCGCTGCTCCACAAATGATGCTCCCAAGAAAGAAACGACACGGCAGTGCCGCCATCGTTCGATCTGGAACACCAGATCCTAGGGTTTCCCCGGAGCAACACGAGTAGGTCGACAGTAGTTACACGACGATGCCTTCATCAAGGTGACGGTGTAGAACGCCGCCATCTCCTGCCGTCGGCTCGGTTTTCACCGACAACCATGTCTCCCCAACTCGCAGCCAGGGGCGGAGCCAGAATTTTTTGTCATTGGGTTCACTCATAAACTCATTATAAAGATTTGGTATGCTATATTTAAGTGTAAAGTCTAATTTTACACAAGTTTAAGCAAGAGTATAGCACTAAAAATAACATACACATGCTATTACTTATCACAAATTGGGTTACATTGAAAGCTGAAGTGCAAGACATACCTGTTGGATGAAATTATAAATTGAGTTCCTTACATATTAAAAATAGAGTAATACCAAGAATACTTTGCAGCCCTGGTTGTAGCTTCTCATCTTCCTAAAAACATTAAAAAATGATAAGTTAGTTTGAGAAGTTTAAAAACAAGTATCATCATGCGAAAGAAGTTGTAAAGTCACTTAAATTTTAGAGTGTCCGCTTTCGATTTTCATCTACTTAAAAGGATCAAACACCAGATCATTACTAGTGGCAGAAAACATATCCTTCTCCGCATAGCAAATTAAACAATCACTGATGAGCCAATCATCAATTTTATTGTGCAATTTTTTTCTTCACAACATTCGTAGCTGAAAAGCATCCATCCACAGATGTTGTGACAACAAACAGTATTATTACTAGCTTTAGAAGTTGATAGCCCAGAGGAAAAGTAATATCTTATTTGTCCGCATCATTAGTTTGGACTAAATCTAAGTTTAGTATCTCCAATTTCTCTTTGTGGATAATCCAAATTAAGCGGTAACATTTGAAGCCCCTTATATAGTTATAAATATATCTCATCTAGTTCCTTAGAATTTCTCGTGTACTCAATTTTTTTCCTATAAATCAGATCATAAGGCAACTTGTCTTAATTAATTCCTCTTTGTATAGAATGCCTCACAAGACTACTTGGAGTCGTATTTGGTGCACTTTGCCTACCTCTAATGGATGACCTCAATCTAGTGATCAGTTTATATCTGAAAAATACTATCTTATGGCCTAGATCAATCAAAATACAGGGAATAGCAATTAGAAAACTACACCATGTTTAACGGAGAGGAGATCTGATGATGCGACTCAGTACCTTGAATTTTTGGTTTATATTAGGCGGCAAGGTTGCCGCCCAGACCCACCCTTGTCGGCGGGGCTCATCGCCGTTGCCGCCCAGACCTACCCTTGTCGGTGGGGCTCGTCGCCGGCTGAGGAGATTGGGAGAGAGTCCACGAAGCAAACGGCGAAAGGTCGTGGTGCTGGCGGCTGCCTGTGTACGCGTACATGTCTACAGGAAAATAGGAATACCTAGAAGGGTCACGAAGCCACGAACTTGCCTGGCAGGCTGTCACGGATGGAGTTCACTTTACGGGCTTTTGGGCTTCTTGCGTTGCATTGTAAGTTTAATGGGTTCAAGCCCTATTTTCCACTGGGTTCATGCAAGTACATATACGTATACATATACCCGGCCAGGAAAAGTCGTTGGGTTCAACTGAACCCAACGCTATTACGCTGGCTCCGCCCCTGCTCGCAGCCGGGACTAGATGATGGATCTCGAGATCCGATCACCAAGCTTCTGGCCGGCCACCGCCAACGAAGAAGATGACCACCATCACTGGCTACACCGGCTAGAACAGATCTGCCATGGGTGCCGCCAAGTAGTCCACCAAGCCCTCGGTGCCGTCGTCGATCTAGACATGCCGCCAAAGACCGCGTCGCGCCGCCGCCCGATCCAGGCCAGCCGCCGCAGCAGCCGCCCGTGACCCGAGGCAGCCGACCGCCGCCGCCATTGAAGCCAACGCCGTTGCTTCTAGATCGGCTGCACCTCCACGCATGTTGGGGTCCCGCCACCCCTGAGATGCGGGAGGGAGGAAGAGCCCCCGCCACCGCCGTCGGCCTCCGGGCGCAAGCCGGCGGCGTCCTCCGACGGTGGCGGGAGGAGGGGAGGAGGATGGGCTAGGCCCCGGCGGCGGCTAGGGTTGGGGAGCCCAAGTCGCCCGAGGCGGGGGCGACCCGAGGAGCCTCTGCCAACACGTTCATACTCCATAATGAACTAATTACCTCAAAGCAATGTATAGTATAGTTGCAGGTTTGGTTATTTCTCAAGAGAGCCATCTCTAGCTTGCCACTCGTAGTGCTAGTTTCAGTTCCTGGGTGACTGGCATGGATTCGGGAGCGGAGCACCGCAGAGACATCTGTTGTGCTCGAAGCTGTGGACATCGAACCTCGCCGCCACGCCGTCCGGCACCGCACCGCAGAGCCGGTTGTAGCTAACGTCGAAGACTGCAGGTCGGTCAGATTCGCCACCAGCGCCCCGCCGGGAGCGGCCGTACATCCTGTTGTGGCTGACGTCGAGCGAGGCCAGCCGGTCCGTCAGGTGCACCCGGGACATGTCGAAGCTGAACGCGTTGGGCCACAGGTTGACGCTGACCAGCTCCGTGCTCCCGGGGCCGGGGCCGAACAGCACCGAGGCGTCGCCGGTGAGCCGGTTGCACGACAGGTCGATCAGCACGAAGCGCACGGCCAAGAAGTCGGCCGGGATGCTGCCGGACAGGTTGTTGTGGGAGAGGTCGAGGAACGCCAGGTGCCCGGCGCTGCTGAAGAGCAGCGGCGGGACGCTGCCGACGTACGAGGCGGTTGTCGTTGAGGTAGATGCTGTTGAGGAGCGGGGCCGCGGAGAGCGACGGCGGGATGGAGCCCGTGAGCGAGTTGCCGGAAAGATCCAGCGACTGGAGCTCGGGGAGCGCGCCCAGGAAGGATGGCACGGGGCCCGAGATGCCGGTCTTCGAGATGGTGAGCTTGAGCAGCCCCGAGAGCCTGGCGAGCGCCGCGGGGATGGCGCCGGACACGCCGGGGAGCTTGTAAAGCTCGAGGCTCCGCAGGCAGGTGAGCCCCGCGATGGCGTGGCCGGGCACAGGGCCGGTGACGCCGTTCTCCTGCATGACGACGAGGCCGACGACGCGGCCCGTGGAGCCTTCGCAGTCGACGTTGGGCCAGGCACAACACGGGATGTCCGGCGTCCAGGACGCAAAGTAGGAGGCGTTATTGAAGGCTGCCTTCACGGCGACCAGCGCCGCTCTGTGGACGGCGTGGCATCTCCTCAGGGCGGCTGACGCTGAGATGGCGAGGAGGAGGAGGAGCAGGACGGCGAGTGCGTGGTGCTGTATGTTGTGTCATGCCATGTGTGTGTTATGTGTGACCACGGTCAAAATTAGTTTTACATTATAAATTTTCTTTATTTCCTTTCTGATGTGTCCTTCGGTTTTAAAAGTTTGTGATTTTTGAGACAGATCAACGGTGCAGATTAAAACTTATCTCTCCTTTAAAAGGGGCCATATGTATAACTTGTAGACCGTCACGGTGTAACATGGTCAGAAAGTTAACTCTGTTTATTTTGACCATTAAGTTGACCGTTATGACAGGTGGGGCCCACACGTCGGCATATCCTCCTCCTCTTTGTTTGTTTGGCATTTCAACAAACACCTTGTGTGCATCGGCCAGCACCACCGCGCCGATCGTATGGACGCCGGCGGGGACCTACTGGCTGCCTTCCATCGAGGTGAGGATGCTCCTCGACCTCGTGGGCTTCCCGAACTGCACCTTCACACGTTCATGGCGGTCGCGGCCAGGAACACAAGGTGCTTCATGAACTGCACGTTCAGCCAGGTAGCACCACAACAGATTCAGTCGATGAGCGCAGCGGCCCATGGCAAGTCCAGTCCGGCAAGTGCGGAAGCCCGCGACAAGTCTAGTTTGGATGGTCCAAAAATTCAGATTTAAAAAATGTTACCAAAATTATAAAAAATGCACATGAATTTAACAATATTGTGAACTTAAATGTCTTGCTAACATTTTTAGAAAAAACATAAATTTTTGAAAATATGTGTAAATTTTAAAAAATTTAAAAATAAAATTAGAAAAAATGGTCACGAATTTGAAATATATGTTGACAAATTTAAAATTGATCATGAACGTTGGGAAATGCAAATTAAAAAACACCAATAATAATATTAATAATAATAATAATAAAGATAAAATAGAAAACCATACCAAGAAGGATAAGAACCAGAGGAAACATAGCAGAAAAAAATAAAATAAAAACCCAAGAGAAAAGAAAACACTACTATCTACACTAGCGGGTGAACCTTCTTACTGGGCGGCCATCACGGATCCTGTGCAAAGAATAAATTCTAGCACCTTGTGTAGAATAGGAAATTTCTCCCAAGGGTAGTTCTCAAAACAAAAATGCTCCTGTGAGGAAAAGGAGGAAGCCCATGCCTATGATGACGGCCCATGTCGCCCAGTGCTAGAAAAACAAAAAACCCATGTCGCCCATGATGATGAGCGTGTTCTGCACGCAGCCGCCTCCAATCCAATCCGGTTCCTAGTCTGTGCAGCAGTGCCCGCGCTTTCATAAGAGACATACGCAGCCTCGCACGCACATCGTCAGTGCTGCCTCGTCCTCGACTGTTTCCTGTCCGCCGGTCCCCGTTGGCCCTGGCCGCTACAGGTACGGCAGCGGCGGCCATGGAAGCACTGTCGCCGTGGCCGCAGGCGGCGGCTGCGCCGGAGATCCGCTTTGGTTTCCATGGAGCACTGACCCTCAGCCTCGAGCTGAAGCCGAGCGACAAGTCGTGCACCATGCGCCTGCGTGGGGGCCTGGTCCTGTCCCATGCGCCGCGCAGGGCCGGGCCGGTCGACGTCGTGACCAATCAAGTCGTCAGGAAGCTCGACCTACAGCTCGAGATCACCGATCACGCCGTCTTCCAGTCTGGCAAGGACTGCAGCCAACTCATCGACGATATGCTCGCCACCGCGGTGAAAAGGGAGTACGACGACCTCCCCGCCAACGCTACGGATTCAATCCATATGCCCCTTGACCTAGCCACGATGATCGTTGAGTCGATTGGCCGCGGGATCGACGAGATCGTCGCCGCCGGGGGCGTCGTCCCTGGCTACGAATTAGATCTCGAGCTACCCCAGGCCTGTATAACCCTGGTCTACGAGCCCAGGGCGCTACTCCTCGCCTGCAAAGAAGCCGCCGCTGCGGAAACCAAGGCTCCCACCGGAGTTGTGGCACTCTGTGGCCGAAAGCGCCGCCGTGAGGCTGATGACCCGTGCGTCATCTGTTTATTGGACTTGGAGAGTGAGGAGGACGACGAGGAGCAGGTCCGGCTGCCGTGCTCCCATGCCATTCATACACCGTGCATCGAGCTGTGGTTCGACAGGGCGTCCACGTGCCCGACTTGCCGGCTTGACATTATGGAGTGCTTTAGCTTTGCCAGATCAGCGCCTCCAAGGAGTTCAGATATCTCCGATCGAGCCGGAGATGAACCATTCATAAATGACGTCCAGCCAGGTCAGCCCGTCCGTCAGGTGCACCCGGGACATGTCGAAGCTCAGCGCGTTGCGCCACAGGTTGACGCTGACCAGCTCCGTGCTCCCGGGGCCGAACAGCACCGAGGCGTCGACGGTGAGCCGGTTGCACGACAGGTCGATCAGCACGAAGCGCACGGCCAAGAAGTCGGCCGGGATGCTGCCGGACAGGTTGTTGTGGGAGAGGTCGAGGAACGCCAGGTGCCCGGCGCTGCTGAAGATCGAGCAGCGGCGGGACGCTGCCGACGTACGAGGCGGTTGTCGTTGAGATAGATGCCGTCGAGGCGCGGGGCCGCGGAGAACGACGGCGGGATGGAGCCCGCCCGTGAGCGAGTTGCCGGAGAGATCCAGCGACTGGAGCTCCGGGAGCGCGCAAGGAAGGATGACACGGGGCCCGAGACGCCGCTCTGCGAGATGGTGAGGTCGAGCAGCCCCGAGAGCCTGGCGAGCGCCGCGGGGATGGCGCCGGACACGCCGGGGAGCTTGTAAACCTCGAGGCTCCGCAGGCGGGTGAGCCCTGCGATGGCGTGGCCGGGCACGGGGCCGGCGACGCCATCGTCCAGCAGGATGTCAAGGCTGACGACGCGGCCCGTGGAGCCTTCGCAGTCGACGCCGGGCCAGGCACAGCACGGGATGTCCGGCGTCCAGGAAGCGAAGTAGGAGGCGTTGTTGAAGGCCGCCTTCACGGCGACCAGCGCCGCGCTGTCCACGGCGTGGCATCTCCTCGGGGCGGCTGACGCTGAGATGGCGAGGAGGAGGAGGAGCAGGACGGCGAGTGCGGGCAGGCTGCGCATGCTTTTTGTGTCCACCATGGCTGTACGAGTGCGTGGTGCTGTATGTTGTGTCTTGTGCCATGCCATGTGTGTGTTATATGTGGGCACGATTACATATTGCAAAGTTTTGGCGCCACTGGGTTGTTTGCAGTTGATTCACGACCAGTGCATGTGTGGTGCGCTGCGCATGTGTGTGATACAGCACCTTTGGATAGTTAGATTTGAAGTTCGAAGGTGTGTTTAGCTCTTATCTAGATGAGAAATAACTATGTCTCATCTGACTCCTACATTGTTGGATTTTAAATAAAGTTTCGTATTGATGATCGACTCTCAAATCCGTATCCGTGGACTGTTACCCCTCAGTCCGCAGGCAGATATTGTGTCCCGTATGAAAGGCAGCGTTGGAGACGCCCTTATCAGTTAAATGAAAAATGAAGATGGGGGCTGGGGATTGCAGATCGAGGGAACAATCACAATGTTCTGTACTGTCGTGAACTACGTTGCTCTGAGATTGCTTTGGGAGGGGCTAGATTCATGTTGCGAGCTCGGAGTTGGATCTTGGACCGAGCAATGCTAGACCTACGTACAAGTCCTATGTAATTAGCGCTACGTGCTGATGTGGCCCAAATTAGTTGGGCCAGGATTAGCGCCCGGGCCCCCACACGACTGAAATCAGGGGGCGAAGGAGAGGATTTAGGAAGGTTACGTAAGTTGCCTACGTAGGTTTACCTAGGTATAGCATTTTTGATCTTGGACCATTGTGGGGACGATTCTTTCTTTCGGTATGCAGGAAAAATAGTCGGAATGTCCAAGTACATGTGTGTATGCATTTTCTTTTGCAATTGATCTCCAAAGGGAATGGAATATAAGATAGGCAGCCTGAATTTATATCTTCATTTTTTTAGTTTATATACTTATCTTGTACTCTACATATTTGTGTGGGATTTTCAACCTAACGAGATCCCCTGTTTGACATTTCCCCAACTTCTTCCTTTTGGTTCTTGGGGTATATGACTGGTCCGGGAACAACCCATTGCCACCAGAACCATTGGGGCATATGGGATTTTCAACCTAAGAGCATCTCCAATAGCCACCCAACATGCGGCGCGCTAAAAATTGTAAGTGCATCTAGTGCCACCCCTAGTAGTTTTGGAGTATTGACGACAAACCTGGTTGAGGGACTAATGTGTTTGTGAGAATTGCAGAATAACACAGGTAGTAGTCCCTCATTGATTCGGTTTACCTACCGGAGATGACCCCTAAAAATGTATGAAGACATTGACGACAATGGTGGTATGAGAAGATATTCATATTGAAGACTATGACATGAGAAAACATTGAGTGAAGACTATGGAGCGCAAAGACATAGTCGTTTTGTTGTTTCCTTTTCTTCTTTGTTGAGTCATAGGAACCACCGTACTGTTAAGTGGGGTCCAAGTGAATAAAGTCAGAGTGACTGAAGTGATGCTCAACCAAAATCCTATGTCTTCAAGCGAAGACAATGAGAGCAAATTTTATTAAGAGACTGGATGAGTCAGCTTTGCTTGTAGCCCAAGTAAAGTTGCCGCGTGTGTTTGAAATCTGACCGTTGGAACACGTGTCAGTTCCTTAGTGACCCAGTGTTATTTTGGACATATCAGGTTGGGTTGCCTAGTGGCTATAAATAGCCCACCCCCTACACCATAAATTGGTGGCTGCTCAGAGTTAGTGCACGGCTTTTGTCGTATTGAGAGCAACCCACCTCGAAGCTTTTGAGAGAGAGAAATCCTTGTGAGGACAAAGCCCAAACACCCAGAGCCAAAGAGTTTTAGGCATCACTGAAGTCTTTCTGACTGCGTGACCTGAAGACTTATTACACTTGAGGACTGTGAATCCTCCAGCCGGTTAGGCGTCGCGTTCTGAGCATCCAAGAGTCATTGTGGATCGCCGGTGAACGAAGTCTGTGAAGGTTTGGAAGTCTACCTTGAAGACTTACCAGAGTAATTGGGCGAGGACTGTGTGTCCTTAGCTCAAAGAGAATAAGGTGAAGACACGGTCTTCTGAGTTGAATCTCAGCCTCCCTAACCAGACGTACAGTTGTCACAGTAACTGGAACTGGTCCAACAAATCATGTGTCCTCAACATGTGACTGGTTCTATCCTCTCCCTCTCTTTACTTAGAGTTTGTCTTCGTGAAGTCATTGCCTGTTTGCTTTACCTATTTGTCTTCACTGCTTGATTTCTATTACTGTTTGGCTTCATACTATCTTTCATTCTGATCTTTACTACCTAGCTGCTGATAGTCCTCGTGATTTCATTCATTACATATTTGACTATGGCTTGCTTAGTGTAGTCTATTTTCCGCTGCATTGCAATAGGTCCATTTCTATTGTTTGTCTTCGAAACTTTCATGTTTTGAAGACTTTCATAAAAATCGCCTATTCACCCCCCCCCTCCCTTTAGTCGATAACTAGCACTTTCAAAAACTACATTGCAGCGCGCCCATCGCCTGGTTTGGCGCTACGGGCAGCGCTGGCTGCAGCAGCCGCGCTAAAATGCAGCGCGCAAAAATATAACATGCGCGACTCTCGCGCAAACAATATATGCGCTCCAAACACAAGCGAAAAGATCAAACACAAACAAAATAAATCAACAATAATAAATAGTTCAATTTCGTTATTAAAACTCAAACAAATAGTTTATCGTTCAATACAACAAATAGTTCAACAATACAACAAATAGTTCAACAATACAACATCAAACGCACAAATCATGATGCTCTTTGTCGGCCATTCCAAGCCCACCACTCCTCAATGAGATCCTTCTGGAGATCATCATGCGCTGCGGGATTGCAAGTGCATCTAGTGCCACCCCTAGTTGGTTTTGGAGTATTGACGACAAACCTAGTTGAGGGACTAATGTGTTTGTGAGAATTGCAGGATAACACAGGTAGAAGTCCCTCATTGATTCGGTTTTCCTATCAGAGATGACCCCTAAAATGTATGAAGACATTGATGTCAAAGGTGGTATGTGAAGATATTCACATTGAAGACTATCACAAGAGAAGACATCGCATGAAGCCTATGGAGCTCGAAGACTCAGATCTTTCGTAGCTCTTTTTCTTCTTTATTGAGTCATAGGAACCACCGTACTATTAAGTGGGGCCCAAGAGAACCAGTCAGGATGACTGAAGTGATGCTTAACCAAAACCTATGTCTTCGAGTGAAGACTATGAAAGCAAATCTTGTCCAGAGTCGGACAAGTCAGCTTTGCTTGTAGCCCAAGTAAAGTAGTCGTGTGTGTTTGAAATCTGACCGTTGGAACACGTGTCAGTTCCTTAGTGACCCAGGGCCATTTTGGACAAATCAGGTCGGGTTACCTAGTGGGTATAAATAGCCCACCCCCTACAACCATAAACGGTTGGCTGCTCAGAGTTAGAGTACGGCTTTTGTCGTTTGAGAGCAACCCACCTCGAAGCCTTTGAGAGAGAATTCCTTGCGAGGATAAAGCCCTAACCACCCAGAGCCAAAGAGTGTTAGGCATCACTTAAGTCTTCTTGTCTGTGTGATCTGAAGACTTATTACACTTGAGGACTGTGAATCCTCCAGCCGGTTAGGCGTCGCGTTATGAGCATCCAAGAGCCATTGTGGATCGCCGGTGAACGAAGTCTGTGAAGGTTTGGGAGTCTACCTTGAAGACTTACCAGAGTGATTGGGCGAGGTCTGTGTGACCTTAGCTCAAGGGAAATACGGTGAGGACTGGGTGTCCTGAGCTGCGTGTTCAGGACTGGGTGTCCGGGACTGTGTGTCCTCAGGTTTAAATACCTAGCCGCCCTAACCAGACGTACAGTTGTCACAACAACTGGAACTGGTCCAACAAATCATTGTCTTCAACGAGTCACTGGTTTCATCCTTCCCTTCCCTTTACTTACTGTTGGTCCTTGTGAAGTCGCTGTATGATTGCATTATCCTTTGTCTTCATTGAGTGACTGCTTGATCTGATTGGCTTCATAATATCTTCCTACCTGATCCTCACTACCTAGCTGCTATTAGTCATTGTGCTTTCACTTCATTGAATACTTGACTATGGCTTGCCTAGTGTAGTCTACCTTCCGCTGCATGGTAATAGGTTTATTTCTATCGTTTGTCTTCGAAACTTCCACGTTTTGAAGACTTTCATAAAAATCACCTATTCACCCTCCTCTAGTCATATAACGCACTTTTAATTGGTATCAGAGAAAGGTACTCCCTTGTTCTGTGTGATTCGGTTTAACCACCTGGAGTTTTAGCTATGTCGACTGCAGGGATAATTAAAGTCTCCGCTGCGTGCCCCGTCTTCGATGGAACTGAATATCCCTACTAGAAGAATAAGATGCGCATGCATCTTGAAGCCATTGACGTCGACCTATGGTATGTCGTCAAGAACGGCGTTCCCAAGGCTGGAGAAGGTGTCACTGCTGCTGACGTCAAGAAGTTCATTCAACTGGACTCTACTGCCAAGAATATCATTTGTGGTCATCTGACCAAAGGACAGTATGGCCGCGTGAGTGCTTTGGAAACATCTAAACTAGTCTTGGACTGGCTCTCCAAGGTCAACGAAGGCGTCTCAACCCAGAGAGATCAGAGAATCAGTGTCCTTCGCAACCTCTTCAACCGCTTCAAGAGAAATGACAATGAGAATGTCCATCTCACATTTGATCGACTCACTGACATCACAAATGAGCTTCAAGCCCTCGGCGCTACTGAGATCATCAAGCATGAAGTCGTCAAGACACTCCTGAGATCACTTGACAGTTCGTTTGACACCCTATCCCTGATGATTCAAGAACGTCCTGATTTCAAGACACTCGATCCGTCTGACATACTTGAGAGGCTCAACACACATGAGTTTCATCTTTCTAAGAAAAGAGATATCTACGGTCCCAACTATGGGCAAACTCGTGCCTTGAAGGCAAAAGCTGTCTCCACATCTGAAGAAGAATCCGATAGCAGTACTGATGATCCTGAAGACATTGGAAAGGAGCTTGCTATGCTTGTGAAGAAGTTCCAAAAATTCACCAAGAAGAAAGGCTTCAGAAAGTCTTCACGGTCAAGCTCAAGGAATGATGAAGCTTCTGCTTATGACTACAAGAAAAGATCATGCCACAAGTGCAAGAAACCTGGCCACTACATCTCTGAGTGTCCGCGGTGGGACAATGAGAACAAGAAGAAAAAGAAGAGCAAGGAGTATGACTCTGACGACAAGAAGAAGAAGAAATACTCAAAGTCTTCTTCCAAGTCTTCCTCCAAGTCTTCATCACACAAGAAGAGCTCATCTGGCAAGGCACGTGCGTTTGTTGGCAAGGAAATGGATTCAGAGGAGTCTGCTTCTGAGGAGGCGGAGGTGGAGTCTGAGGAGGAGTCCGATTCTGGAGTTGCGAGTCTGGCTACAGCATACGTTGCCAAGTCCATCTTCAACACTGAAGACAACGACTTCATCACCGACACCGATGCAAATGACAAGGACTACTCCGCTCCTACCTACTGCTTCATGGCACGTGGTGCCAAGGTAAACACACGCACTACTCACTATCAAACATCTAGTGAAGATGACTCTGATTGTGATTCCAAACCCAGCTACAAAACACTTGCTAAAATTGCAACTGAACAACAGAAAGCTACGGAACATATTCAAAAACTGTTAGACAAAAGTGATGATCTGCTAGACGCTGAAATGACTCGATCTCAGTCCTTAATTGAAGACATAAAAAATCTTCATGTTAAGTATGAGGAACTTGAAAGTCGTCATGAAACGCTCTCAACAACTCATGAAAGGCTTTCCTATGATTATCTTCAAAGGAAGCAAGATCTTGAGAAATTGAGAGCGGCTCATGAAGATCTTCAAAAGGAAAATGAGTCACTTCGCGCCAAACAGATCAGTTCCGCTCAGGAAGGATTTGAACCACCATGTCTTAAATGCATTGAGCGTGATAATGCTACTTCTATTGCTGAATGTTCTACTGCTGCTACTGTTGCAACATCTTCAACTGTTGATGTGGGAACTAACCCCTCTGCTGAGGATACCACTGCTATTGCTGATGAGAATACTAGGTTGAAGACATTGCTTGAAACAGGGATGTACAAAAGTCTCAAAGGGTATCAGACACTATGTGATGTCCTCAAAAGGCAGATCTTGAACCGAAACCCTAGGAAAGAGGGTGTTGGGTTCGAAAGGAAAATGAATGCTGATGGCTCTTACTGGAAACCTGAGCAGTACCCCAAAACCACATGGGTTGCTGCAAAGGAACCTTCAGTGGATCCATCCACCCTATCTGGCTTCACTTGTGCTAATCCCATCGTTATTGATGAATCCTTTGATGCAAACTATAAACTGTTTAAGAATCAGAATGGTGAAGTGTTTGCCAGGTATATTGGTACTAACTGCAGGAATGGACCGCCTATGAATAAGATCTGGGTGCCGGAAAGGTGTTTGGAGAATCTTCCTGTGAATGTCATCATGACACCATAGGTGAAGAAGACAAACCCCAGACCAAAGGCTTCATATGGTCCAAAGGCTTCATACAGACAGAGGACTCACCGGAGTCCAACTAACGCAAATGTTTTGTAGGGAAGCCATACTCAGGCCTATGAATATGAGAGCGGTTCATCAAACCGCCATGTTCATAAGACCAAAAACTATTCTGCTTATTCTTATGAGTACTATTGTCCTCCTGCAAGACTTTTCGCTAGGGCTGCAAAGCCAAAGTTCTCAGATGCTGCACTTAGACTCATTGCTTCGAAGCCACCCTTGAAGATGTGGGTGGCTAAGAAAGCAACTCTCTTTTATAGGGAAAGGTCTCCAGACGAAAATCAAAATCGTCTGACGCTATTGCTGGGGACCTTAAACATCTTGTAGGGCGCAAGATCAAATGCCGAAATGGTCTTATTATGCACTTTGTTCCTGAGTCGCTTGCTACCTGCCCTATCAGCCCTAATCTTGATCTAAGCTTTAATAATCCACTGGTTCGTCAAATGTTTTTGCTTCACAATTCTCTTCGTGAAGCCTATCCCCCTAACTGCACTGTAGGGCACGACACCAGCAGCTCTAGAATGGATTATTGATAGTGGGTGTACCAATCACACGACTGGCAAGCGAAGCCTTCTCATGGACTCAACTTTACGTCCATCTGACAAAATTCACATCACATTTGCTGACACTGGTAAAAGCAAGGTATTGGGTCTAGGTAGAGTTGCAATCTCAAAGGATCAACACATGGATAAAGTCATGCTTGTTGAATCCCTTGGCTTCAACTTAATGTCTGTCTCAATGCTTTGCGATTTGAACATGATCGTAATGTTTGGAAAATATCGTTGCCTTGTTCTAATGGAATCTGACAAGTCTCTAGTGTTTGAAGGGTATCGGAAAGATGATTTGTACGTGGTAGATTTCTCAGCAGGACCACAGCTTGCCGTATGTCTTCTAGCAAAAGCTTCAGAATGCTGGCTCTGGCATCGGAGGCTAGGGCATGCTGGCATGAGGAACCTCCACACCCTTGCAAAGAAGAAGCATGTCATAGGCATCGAGGGCGTCAAGTTCAAGAAAGATCACTTATGCGGTGCCTGTGAAGCAGGAAAGATGACGAGGGCCAAACATCCTCGAAGACAATCATGACAACAACTCGACCCTTCGAACTGCTCCACATGGATCTTTTCGGTCCCACTCATTACTCAACTCTTACTACTACTGCTTGTCTCTATGGCTTTGTCATTGTTGATGATTATTCTAGATATACTTGGGTGCACATAATCCTCTACAAGACTGAAGTGCAGGATGTCTTCAGACGCTTCGTCAATCGAGCAATGAACAACTATGGCGCCAAGATAAAGCACATCAGAAGTGACAATGGCACTGAATTCAAGAACACTGGCCTTGATACATATCTTGATACTTTGGGCATCACACATGAATTCTCAGCTCCGTACACGCCACAGCAGAATGGCGTCGTCGAACGCAAGAACAGAACACTGATTGAGATGGCCCGAACGATGCTTGATGAATACAAGACTCCAAGAAAATTCTGGCCTGAAGCCATTGATACTGCATGCCATACAATCAACCGTGTTTATCTTCACAAGCTTCTGAACAAGACATCTTATGAGCTCCTCACTGGCAAGAAGCCAAACGTCAGTTTCTTCAGAGTATTTGGCGTCAAGTGCTGGATCAAGGATCCACATCACACTTCAAAATTTGCACCAAAAGCACATGAGGGTTTTATGCTTGGATATGGAAAGGATTCGCACTCCTACAGAGTCTTCAATCTCTTTCATTATAAAGTGGTTGAAACAGTGGATGTGCGGTTCGATGAGACTAACGGTTCACAAAGAGAGCACCTGCCAAATGTGCTAGATGAAGTTCCATCCAGTAAATCAATCAAACTTATGGGAACTGGAGAAATCATACCCTCTGAAGCTCAACCCGAAGAGGAACTTATCATCTCCGCACCTGATCAACCTGAAGACAATGCTCAGCCTGAAGACAATCCCTCTAACAATGACTATGATCAGCAAGAGCAAAATCTTCACTCTGTACATCCTCGTGTTGCCAATGAAGTGCAGATTGAGAAAATAATGGATAGCATCAATGCACCCGGTCCACTCACTCGTTCAAGGGCTACACAGCTAGCAAATTTTTGTGGGCACTTCGCATTCGTCTCAATAACAGAACCCAAGAAATTTGAAGAAGCCTTCATGGAACCTGAATGGATTCAAGCTATGCAAGAAGAGCTTCAACAGTTTGAGCTGAATAATGTATGGGAACTGGTTAAGCGTCCTGATCCTCGGAAGCACAATATAATAGGCACCAAATGGATATACCGCAACAAGCAAGATGAGCATGGTCAAGTTGTCAGAAACAAAGCTCGTCTCGTTGCTCAAGGATATACTCAAGTGGAAGGATTGACTTCGATGAAACATTTGCTCCGTGGCTCGACTTGAAGCCATACGCATACTGCTGGCCTATGCAAATCATCATAACATACTTCTATATCAAATGGATGTGAAGAGCGCTTTTCTCAATGGCAAGATTGAAGAAGAAGTGTATGTTGCACAACCGCCTGGCTTTGAAGATCCAAAGCATCCTGACATGGTATACAAGCTCAACAAGGCACTGTATGGCCTCAAACAAGCCCCTCAGGCTTGGTATGACACACTCAAATACTTTCTGAAGAGCAAAGGCTTCACACCTGGTTCCCTCGACCCCACTCTCTTCACGAAGACATATGATGGTGAACTGTTTGTGTGCCAAATATATGTGGATGACATTATCTTCGGCTGCACCAATCAGAAATACAGTGAAGAGTTTGGATATATGATGCAAGAGCAATACCAGATGTCCATGATGGGAGAGCTGAAGTTCTTCCTTGGTCTTCAAATACGACAACAACACAACGGCATCTTCATATCTCAAGAGAAGTATCTCAAAGATTGCCTGAAGAAGTTCGGTATGCAAGACTGCAAAGGCTTCACAACACCAATGCCAGCCAAACATCATCTGGGTCCTGACGACAATGGTAAAGAGTTCGATCAAAAGGTATACCGCTCCATGATTGGTTCTTTACTTTATCTATGTGCATCTAGGCCAGATATTATGCTTAGTGTTTGCATGTGTGCTCGGTTCCAAGCGGCACCAAAGGAATCGCATCACTTAGCTGTGAAGCGAATTCTTCGATATTTGGCTTACACCCCAACTCTAGGATTATGGTATCCAAAGGGCTCAGAGTTTGATCTGGTTGGATTCTCGGATGCTGATTATGCTGGTGACAAGGTGGATCGCAAGTCTACATCAGACACATGTCATTTTCTGGGACGATCACTTGTATGTTGGTCTTCAAAGAAGCAGAACTGTGTATCTCTCTCCACTGCTGAATCTGAATACATTGCTGCTAGATCTTGCTGCGCTCAGCCTCTGTGGATGAAGCAAACACTCAAAGACTATGTCATTCATCTGAAGCAAGTGCCACTCTACTGCGACAACGAAAGCGCCATCAAGATTGCCAACAACCCAGTTCAGCACTCGAAGACAAAGCACATTGAGATTCATCATCACTTTCTCAGAGATCATGTTGTGAAGGAAGATATTGATATCATACACATCAACACTGAAGAGCAATTGGCAGATATCTTCACCAAGCCCTTGGATGAGAAGATATTTTGCAAGTTACGGTGTGAGCTAAATATCTTGGAATCCTCAAATGTCCTGTGATCAGGCACACATCCTAACACTTATGCATATTGATGACTTAGATGTGCAACACACGAAGTAAAGTATATCTTCAATCAATGAAGACATGCATTCTAAGTGTGAATACATTAATGAGGAATTTGACTTCGGAGCGCCACGATAATTGTGCACCATGTCTGGGTCTAATACTTCCTATACGGTGGGTAACGCCACCACCAAATGTTCTGTTTGAAGTATTTCACTCATGGCGTTACATTTGCTATGTCTTCACATTTGGTTTGGCTTCACTCTTAACATGTCTTCATGGTTATCTTCACTATGTTGATTATATATATATATATATATATATATATATATATATATATATATATATGCTAGTGTTCTGTCCTCTACAGCATTCACTTATAGCTATGTCTTCTTGTTGAATCTTTTGAACTAAGTGAATGTGATCGGACCCTAACCTCTCTATGCTTTCTATCTCAAACTCTATCTCTCCAAATCATATGCATTCTTTTGAAACTGTCAAATGTCTTCTCTGCGTCCTTGTTAGCAGAAGATACAGAGACAAACATTAAATCCGCTTTCAATGCTAATTCCTTCACCTGAAACCCAGAGAAATGGGAACGACTGCCTGACAATCCAGGCGTGCGTGGGACGTGGAACAACCTCCGATATGCTGCATGATGGCCACGTGTTCCACAGATGTGAATCGCCAGGGGCTCCTGTGTAATAACACTGAGCCGCCCCTGTCCCTATAATTACACGCCACACCACAGTCATTATCTCTTCTTCCACTCTCGCACGAACCCTAGCGCCACCTCTAGCCCTCGACGACGCCAGCGACGAAGCGCTTAGCTGCCGCAACCTCTCCGACGCCGTCTTCACGCCGACCGCGGACATCGTCTTCTCCGCCGTCGCCGTAGGTGTCCTCCGTCGCCAAGTTAGGGCACGGACGATCGAACTGCTCGGCCTCCTCTTCCACTTCATCTAGCAGTTCTACGTGTGGTAAATAAAACTTCCTTTTTATGGCCCCATTGATCCTATAGATTCATCACTTTCTAGCACAAGTGGTTTTTGTTCACACATGTTGGATCCACTTCATACTGCATCTCATAAAATGCCTAGTATATTCACTTATGCTTCACAAAGTAGTTAGATTCCTCACTTGTACTGATCCGTGGATTCGTACAAATCTGGAACCAACTCCTTATCTATGAGTGAATGTCTTCGCATGATGAGGTCAATGTCTTCTAAACTGATTTATCTTCAAAATCTTTTGAGAATGCATATGACCTCTTCCCCTTCCCTCGCACCTTAATGCTGTCACAGGTACATGTCCGTGGGAGAATCCCTTGGTTCTCATAGTCTGCATTCATTTGCAGAATTCTTACAGTATCATATAAACTCTCCCGAAGCCAGTTCTTGTTTGTCCAGCAAGCGGAAGCCTTTGAAGCCTTTGAACGTGTTGAAGCCATTCAGTCTGAAGTTCATGGCTGCAGAGAAATTAGTAAGGAAGGGTGGCAGACAGCGTCATGGGGGAACATCAAGAGATTTTCCTGATGACCTCTCAGAGCTTTACAAGACAGATCCTGAAGAGGATTACAATCAGCGCAATACCCGAATCCAATGGATTCGAAGATATCGGGCAGAACAATGGTTCAAATACCGGTTTGTGACCCAGGAATATGCTGAGAAAAATGCCATCAAGCGACCGTGGGGAGACATCCTATACAAGAATCTTCAACCCAGGTCCAGAGAAGAAGCCATTGAACAAGGCTTCTATCCCTGCATGGTCCGTGGGCCACAGCCTAGAGATGCACACCCATCGTCACTACTATGGTGTCGTGATGACAATCTGTTCAAGCGCAACTTCCAGTTTGCCAAGAACTCAGCGAAGCAGAACAAGAAGTCTTTGGGATTAGACTTCAACCCTAGTCCCTCTGCTCCCCGTGCCGATGGAACTCGCGAAACTGAACCCAACCTTCTTGGGCCCTTCTACAACTTGGAAGGTCTCATCACTCACATCGTGGTTCAAGGGACAACCGTGAATGAGCCTGCAGATGATGCTGAATCAGATGAAGCGCCTGCAGCGCCAAAGCCAAAGAAGTTGAAGCAGCCTAAAGCTTCAAAGCCTGCCTCTGCACCGAAAATCTCACGGACGAAGCCACTGGCCACTGCACCTCCTGAAGACAGTGTGCAGTCTGAATATTTGTCACGCATCTCCAAGCCCCAGAAAGACAAGATGCCTCTGCCACACACCGGCCAAGAACTAACAGTTGCTGCTATTCTGCGCAACGATGCCATTGATCTATCCAGCAATGAAGATCTTGCAGATGACGCTCTTGAGCAACTGATCAAGAGCAAAGAAGAAGCAGAAATCTTCAATAATCTGCCTCTCTTTGACGTGGCAATTATCCACAACTTCATTGATGAGTGGTTTGACACGCCCAACCTCAGCTTCGAAGATCTGCAATTTCCAATTGGCCTCAGTGTCGCCTTCCATGGCGCCATTGCTTCAGAGCTAACTCTAGATCAGCGCATCGTTGAACTGAAGCAGAAGATTGACTTTGAGAAAACTCAGTTCAAGAAGCATATGGCCACGCTCAACATGCAAGAGGTGAAGAACTTCAAGATTATGCTGCACGAGCTCAAAGAAGCCTTTCTCAAGAAACGTGCAGAAGCTCAGGGTTCTCGTGAGCGCATGAAGAGCCTGACTGACTATTGGGGAACGTAGTAATTTCAAAAAAAATCCTACACACACGCAAGATCATGGTGATGCATAGCAACGAGAGGGGAGAGTGTGACCTACGTACCCTTGTAGATCGACAACGGAAGCGTTAACTTGGTTGATGTAGTCGTACGTCTTCACGGCCCGACCGATCAAGCACCGAAACTACGGCACCTCTGAGTTCTAGCACACGTTCAGCTCGATGACGATCCCCGGACTCCGATCCAGCAAAGTTTCGGGGAAGAGTTCCGTCAGCACGACGGCATAGTGACGATCTTGATGTACTAATGTTGCAGGGCTTCGCCTAAGTACTGCTACAATATTATCGAGGACTATGGTGGAAGGGGGCACCGCACACGGCTAAGAATATGATCACGTGGATCAACTTGTGTCTCTAGGGGGTGCCCCTGCCTCCGTATATAAAGGCTCAAAAAGGGGGGTGCGGCCGGCCAGGAGAGGCGCGCCAGGAGGAGTCCTACTCCCTTTGGGAGTAGGACTCCCCCCCTTTCCTAGTTGGAATAGGATTCGCGGAGGGGGGAGAAGAGGAAGGGGGCCGGCCCCCTCTCCTTGTCCTATTCGGACCAAGGGAGGGGAGGGGTGCGTGGCCCATCTTTGGATACCTCTCCTCTCTTCCACTAAGGCCCACTAAGGCCCATATATCTCCCGGGGGGTTCCAGTAACCTCTCGATACTCCGGTAAAATCCCGATTTCACCCGGAACACTTCCGATATCCAAACATAGGCTTCCAATATATCAATCTTTATGTCTCGACCATTTCGAGACTCCTCGTCATGTCCTTGATCTAATCCGGGACTCTGAACAACCTTCGGTACATCAAAACGTATAAACTCATAATATAACTGTCCTCGAAACCTTAAGCATGCGGACCCTACGGGTTCGAGAACAATGTAGACATGACCAAGACATGTCTCCGGTCAATAACCAATAGCGGGAGCTGGATGCCCATATTGGTTCCTACATATTCTACGAAGATCTTTTATCGGTCATACCGGATAACAACATACGTTGTTCCCTTTGTCATCGGTATGTTACTTGCCCGAGATTTGATCGTCGGTATCCAATACCTAGTTCAATCTTGTTACCGGCAAGTCTCTTTACTCGTTTCGTAATACATCATCTCGCAACTAACTCATTAGTTGCAATGCTTGCAAGGCTTAAGTGATGTGCATTACCGAGAGGGCCCAGAGATACCTCTCCGACGATCGGAGTGACAAATCCTAATCTCGAAATACGTCAAACCAACATGTACCTTTGGAGACACCTGTAGAGCACCTTTATAATCAGCCAGTTACGTTGTGACGTTTGGTAGCACACAAAGTGTTCCTCCGGCACACGGGAGTTACATAATCTCATAGTCATAGGAACATGTATAAGTCATGAAGAAAGAAATAGCAACATACTAAACGATCGGGTGCTAAGCTAATGGAATGGGTCATGTCAATCAGATCATTCAACTAATGATGTGATCATGTTAATCAAATGACAACTCTTTGTCCATGGTTAGGAAACATAACCATCTTTGATTAACGAGCTAGTCAAGTAGAGGCATACTAGTGACACTCTGTTTGTCTATGTATTCACACATGTATTATGTTTCCGGTTAATACAATTCTAGCATGAATAATAAACTTTTATCATGATATAAGGAAATAAATAATAACTTTATTATTGCCTCTAGGGCATATTTCCTTCAGTCTCCCACTTGCACTAGAGTCAATAATCTAGATTACACAGTAATGATTCTAACACCCATGGAGCCTTGGTGCTGATCATGTTTTGCTCGTGGAAGAGGCTTAGTAACGGGTCTGCTACATTCAGATCCGTATGTATCTTGCAAATCTCTATGTCTCCCACCTGGACCAGATCCCGGATGGAATTGAAGCGTCTTTTGATGTGCTTGGTTCTTTTGTGAAATCTGGATTCCTTCGCCAAGGCAATTGCACCAGTATTGTCACAAAAGATTTTCATTGGACCCGATGCACTAGGTATGACACCTAGATCGGATATGAACTCCTTCTTCCAGACTCCTTCGTTTGCTACTTCCGAAGCAGCTATGTATTCTGCTTCACATGTAGATCCTGTTGGGGAACGTAGTAATTTCAAAATTTTCCTACGCACACGCAAGATCATGGTGATGCATAGCAACGAGAGGGGAGAGTGTGATCTACGTACCCTTGTAGATCAACAACGGAAGCGTTAACTTGGTTGATGTAGTCATACGTCTTCACGGACCGACCGATCAAGCACCGAAACTACGGCACCTCCGAGTTCTAGCACACGTTCAGCTCGATGACGATCCCCGGACTCCGATCCAGCAAAGTTTCGGGGAAGAGTTCCGTCAGCACGACGGTGTGGTGACGATCTTGATGTACTAATGTCGCAGGGCTTCGCCTAAGCACTGCTACAATATTATCGAAGACTATGGTGGAAGGGGCACCGCGCACGGCTAAGAATATGATCACGTGGATCAACTTGTGTCTCTAGGGGGTGCCTCTGCCTCCGTATATAAAGGCTCAAAAAGAGGGGGTGCGCCCGGCCAGGAGAGGCGCGCCAGGAGGAGTCCTACTCCCTCTGGGAGTAGGACTCCCCCCTTTCCTAGTTGGAATAGGATTCGCGGAGGGGGAGAAGAGGAAGGGGGGCCGGCCCCCTCTCCTTGTCCTATTCGGACCAAGGGAGGGGAGGGGCGCGTGGCCCATCTCTGGCTACCTCTCCTCTCTTCCACTAAGGCCCACTAGGGCCCATATATCTCCCGGGGGGTTCCGGTAACCTCCCGGTACTCCGGTAAAATCCCGATTTCACCCGGAACACTTCCGATATCCAAACATAGGCTTCCAATATATCAATCTTTATGTCTCGATGGAATGGGTCATATCAATCAGATCATTCAACTAATGATGTGATCCCATTAATCAAATGACAACTCTTTGTCCATGGTTAGGAAACATAACCATCTTTGATTAACGAGCTAGTCAAGTGGAGGCATATTAGTGACACTCTGTTTGTCTATGTATTCACACATGTATTATGTTTCCGGTTAATACAATTCTAGCATGAATAATAAACTTTTATCATGATATAAGGACATAAATAATAACTTTATTATTGCCTCTAGGGCATATTTCCTTCAGTCTCCGACTTGCACTAGAGTCAATAATCTAGATTACACAGTAATGATTCTAACACCCATGGAGCTTTGGTGCTGATCATGTTTTGCTCGTGGAAGAGGCTTAGTCAACGGGTCTGCTACATTCAGCTCCGTATGTATGTTGCAAATCTCTATGTCTCCCACCTGGACTAGATCTCGGATGGAATTGAAGCATCTCTTGATGTGCTTGGTTCTCTTGTGAAATCTGGATTCCTTTGCCAAGGCAATTGCACCAGTATTGTCACAAAAGATTTTCATTGGACCCGATGCACTAGGTATGACACCTAGATCGGATATGAACTCCTTCATCCAGACTCCTTCGTTTGCTGCTTCCGAAGCAGCTATGTACTCTGCTTCACATGTAGATCGCGCCACGACGCTTTGTTTAGAACTGCACCAACTGACAGCTCCACCGTTTAATGTAAACACGTATCCGGTTTGCGATTAAGAATCGTCTGGATCAGTGTTAAAGCTTGCATCAACGTAACCGTTTACAATGAGCTCTTTGTCACCTCCATATACGAGAAACATATCCTTAGTCCTTTTCAGGTACTTCAGGATGTTCTTGACCGCTGTCCAGTGATCCACTCCTGGATTACTTTGGTACCTCCCTGCTAGACTTATAGCAAGGCACACATCAGGTCTGGTACACAGCATTGCATACATGATAGAGCCTATGGCTAAATCATAGGGAACATCTTTCATTTTCTCTCTATCTTCTGCAGTGGTCGGGCATTGAGTCTGTCTCAACTTCACACCTTGTAACACAGGCAAGAACCCTTTCTTTGCTTGATCCATTTTGAACTTCTTCAAAATCTTGTCAACGTATGTGCTTTGTGAAAGTCCAATTAAGTGTCTTGATCTATCTCTATAGATCTTTATGCCTAATATGTAAGCAGCTTCACCGAGGTCTTTCATCGAAAAAACTCTTATTCAAGTATCCCTTTATGCTATCCAGAAATTCTATATCATTTCCAATCAGTAATATGCCATCCACATACAATATCAGAAATGCTACAGAGCTCCCACTCACTTTCTTGTAAATACAGGCTTCTCCGAAAGTCCGTATAAAACCAAATGCTTTGATCACACTATCAAAGCGTTTATTCCAACTCCGAGAGGCTTGCACCAGTCGATAAATGGATCGCTGGAGCTTGCACACTTTCTTAGCTCCCTTTGGATCGACAAAACCTTCCGATTGCATCATATACAACTCTTCTTCCAGAAATCCATTCAGGAATGCAGTTTTGACATCCATCTGCCAAATTTCATAATCATAAAATGCGGCAATTGCTAACATGATTCGGACAGACTTAAGCATCACTACGGGTGAGAAGGTCTCATCATAGTCAACCCCTTGAACTTGTCGAAAACCTTTTGCGACAAGTCGAGCTTTGTAGACAGTAATATTACCATCAGCGTCAGTCTTCTTCTTGAAAATCCATTTATTCTCAATTGCTTGCCGATCATCGGGCAAGTCAACTAAAGTCCATACTTTGTTCTCATACATGGATCCCATCTCAGATTTCATGGCTTCAAGCCATTTTGCGGAATTTGGGCTCACCATTGCTTCTTCATAGTTCGTAGGTTCATCATGATCTAGCAGCATGATTTCCAGAACAGGATTACCGTACCACTCTGGCGCGGATCTCACACTGGTTGATCTACGAGGTTCAGTAGTATCTTGTCCTGAAGTTTCATGATCATTATCATTAGCTTCCTCACTAATTGGTGTAGGTGTCGCAGAAACATTTTTCTGTGATGTACTACTTTCCAATAAGGGAGCAGGTACAGTTACCTCATCAAGTTCTACTTTCCTCCCACTCACATCTTTCGAGAGAAACTCCTTCTCCAGAAAGTTTCCGAATTTAGCAACAAAAGTCTTGCCTTCGGATCTGTGATAGAAGGTGTATCCAATAGTTTCCTTTGGATATCCTATGAAGACACATTTCTCCGATTTGGGTTCGAGCTTATCAGGTTGAAGCTTTTTCACATAAGCATCGCAGCCCCAAACTTTCAGAAACGACAACTTTGGTTTCTTGCCAAACCATAGTTCATAAGGTGTCGTCTCAACGGATTTCGATGGTGCCCTATTTAACGTGAATGCGGCCTTCTCTAAAGCATAATCCCAAAACGATAGCGGTAAATCAGTAAGAGACATCATAGATCACACCATATCTAGTAAAGTACGATTACGACGTTCGGACACACCATTACGCTGTGGTGTTCCGGGTGGCGTGAGTTGCGAAACTATTCCGCATTGCTTCAAATGTACTCCAAACTCGTAACTCAAATATTCTCCTCCACGATCAGATCGTAGAAACTTTATTTTCTTGTTATGATGATTTTCAACTTCACTCTGAAATTCTTTGAACTTTTCAAATGTTTCAGACTTATGTTTCATTAAGTAGATATACCCATATCTGCTTAAGTCATCTGTGAAGGTGAGAAAATAACAATATCCGCCACAAGCCTCAATATTCATTGGACCACATACATCTGTATGTATGATTTCCAACAAATCTGTTGCTCTCTCCATTGTACCGGAGAATGGTGTTTTAGTCATCTTGCCCATGAGGCATGGTTCGCAAGTACCAAGTGATTCATAATCAAGTGGCTCCAAAAGTCCATCAGTATGGAGTTTCTTCATGCGCTTTACACCGATATGACCTAAACGGCAGTGCCACAAATAAGTTGCACCATCATTATCAACTCTACATCTTTTGGTTTCAACATTATGAATATGTGTATCACTACTATCGAGATTCATCAAAAATAGACCACTCTTCAAAGGTGCATGACCATAAAAGATATTACTCATATAAATAGAACAACCATTATTCTCTGATTTAAATGAATAACCGTCTCGCATTAAACAAGATCCAGATATAATCTTCATGCTCAACGCTGGCACCAAATAACAATTATTTAGGTCTAATACTAATCCCGAAGATAGATGTAGAGGTAGCGTGCCGACCGCGATCACATCGACTTTGGAACCATTTCCTACACGCATCGTCACCTCGTCCTTTGCCAGTGTTCGCTTAATCTGTAGTCCCTGTTTCGAGTTGCAAATATTAGCAACAGAACCAGTATCAAATACCCAGGTGCTACTGCGAGCTCTAGTAAGGTACACATCAATAACATGTATATCACATATACCTTTGTTCACCTTGCCATCCTTCTTATCTGCCAAATACTTGGGGCAGTTCTGCTTCCAGTGACCAGTCTGCTTGCAGTAGAAGCACTCAGTTTCAGGCTTAGGTCCAGACTTGGGTTTCTTCTCTTGAGCAGCAACTTGCTTGCCGTTTTTCTTGAAGTTCCCGTTCTTCTTCCCTTTGCCCTTTTTCTTGAAACTAGTGGTCTTGTTGACCATCAACACTTGATGCTCCTTTTTGATTTCTACCTCCGCAGCTTTCAGCATTGCGAAGAGCTCGGGAATAGTCTTGTTCATCCCTTGCATATTATAGTTCATCACGAAGCTCTTGTAGCTTGGTGGCAGTGATTGGAGAATTCTGTCAATGACGCAATCATCTGGAAGATTAACTCCCATCTGAATCAAGTGATTATTATACCCAGACATTTTGAGTATATGCTCACTGACAGAACTGTTCTCCTCCATCTTGCCGCTATAGAACTTATTAGAGACTTCATATCTCTCAATTCGGGCATTTGCTTGAAATATTAACTTCAACTCCTGGAACATCTCATATGCTCCATGACGTTCAAAACGTCGTTGAAGTCCCGATTCTAAGTCGTAAAGCATGGCACACTGAACTATCGAGTAGTCATCAGCTTTGCTCTGCCAGACGTTCATAACATCTGGTGTTGCTCCAGCAGCAGGCCTGGCACCCAGCGGTGCTTCCAGGACGTAATTCTTCTGTGCAGCAATGAGGATAATCCTCAAGTTACGGACCCAGTCCGTGTAATTTCTACCATCATCTTTCAACTTTGCTTTCTCAAGGAACGCATTAAAATTCAACGGAACAACAGCACGGGCCATCTATCTACAATCAAACATACATAAGCAAGATACTATCAGGTACTAAGTTCATGATAAATTTAAGTTCAATTAATCAAATTACTTAAGAACTCCCACTTAGACAGACATCCCTCTAATCCTCTAAGTGATCACGTGATCCAAATCAACTAAACCATGTCCGATCATCATGTGAGATGGAGTAGTTTCATTGGTGAACATCACTATGTTGATCATCTCTACTATATGATTCACGCTCGACCTTTCGGTCTCCGTGTTCCGAGGCCATATCTGTATATGCTTGGCTCGTCAAGTATAACCTGAGTATTCCGCGTGTGCAACTGTTTTGCACCCGTTGTATTTGAACGTAGAGCCTATCACACCCGATCATCACATGGTGTCTCAGCACGAAGAACTTTCGCAACGGTGCATACTCAGGGAGAACACTTCTTGATAATTTTAGTGAGAGATCATCTTATAATGCTACCGTCAATCAAAGCAAGATAAGATGCATAAAAGATAAACATCACATGCAATCAATATAAGTGATATGATATGGCCATCATCATCTTGTGCCTTTGATCTCCATCTCCGAAGTACCGTCATGATCACCATCGTCACCGGCGCGACACCTTGATCTCCATCGTAGCATCGTTGTCGTCTCGCCAATCTTATGCTTCCACGACTATCGCTACCGTTTAGTGATAAAGTAAAGCATTACTGCGCGATTGCATTGCATACAATAAAGCGACAACCATATGGCTCCTGCCAGTTGCCGATAACTCGGTTACAAAACATGATCATCTCATACAATAAAATCAGCATCATGTCTTGACCATATCACATCACAACATGCCCTACAAAAACAAGTTAGACGTCCTCTACTTTGTTGTTGCAAGTTTTACGTGGCTGCTACGGGCTTAAGCAAGAACCAATCTTACCTACGCATCAAAACCACAACGATAGTTTGTCAAGTTGGTGCTGTTTTAACCTTCGCAAGGACCGGGCGTAGCCACACTCGGTTCAACTAAAGTTGGAGAAACTGTCACCCGCAAGCCACCTATGTGCAAAGCACGTCGGGAGAACCGGTCTCGCGTAAGCGTACGCGTAATGTCGGTCCGGGCCGCTTCGTCCAACAATACCGCCGAACCAAAGTATGACATGCTGGTAAGAAGTATGACTTATATCGCCCACAACTCACTTGTGTTCTACTCGTGCATATAACATCAACACATAAAACCTAGGCTCGGATGCCACTTTTGGGGAACGTAGTAATTTCAAAATTTTCCTACGCACACGCAAGATCATGGTGATGCATAGCAACGAGAGGGGAGAGTGTGATCTACGTACCGTTGTAGATCGATAGCGGAAGCGTTATGACAACGCGGTTGATGTAGTCGTACGTCTTCACGGCCCGACCGATCAAGCACCGAAACTACGGCACCTTTGAGTTTTAGCACACGTTCAGCTCGATGACGATCCCCGGACTCCGATCCAGCAAAGTGTCGGGGAAGAGTTCCGTCAGCACGACAGCGTGGTGACGATCTTGATGTACTACTGTCGCAGGGCTTCGCCTAAGCACCGCTACAATATTATCGAGGACTATGGTGGCAGGGGGCGCCGCACACGGCTAAGAATATGATCACGTGGATCAACTTGTGTGTTTCTGGGGTGCCCCTGCCTCCGTATATAAAGGTTCAAGAGAGGAGGAGGCCGGCCGGCCCCTATGGCGCGCCAAGGAGGAGTCCTCCTCCTAGTAGGAGTGGGACTCCTACTAGGAGGGGGAAAGAAGTGGGGAGGGAGAAGGAAAGGGGGGCGCCGCCCCCCTCTCCTAGTCCAATTCAGACCAGGGGGGAGGAGGCGCGCGGCCCACCTTTGGCTGCCCCTCTCTCTCTCCACTAAGGCCCATATGGCCCATTACTTCTCCCGGGGGGTTCCAGTAACCCTCCGGCTTTCCGGTTTTCTCCGAAATCACCCGGAACACTTCCGGTGTCTGAATATAGCCGTCCAATATATCAATCTTTATGTCTCGACCATTTCGAGACTCCTCGTCATGTCCGTGATCACATCCGGGACTCCGAACTACCTTCGGTCAAAACGTATAAACTCATAATATAACTGTCATCGAAACCTTAAGCGTGCGGACCCTACGGGTTCGAGAACAATGTAGACATGATCGAGACATGTCTCCGGTCAATAACCAATAGCGGGTCGTGGATGCCCATATTGGCTCCTACATATTCTACGAAGATCTTTATCGGTCAGACCGCATAACAACATACGTTGTTCCCTTTGTCATCGGTATGTTACTTGCTCGAGATTCGATCGTCGGTATCCAATACCTAGTTCAATCTCATTACCGGCAAGTCTCTTTACTCGTTTTGTAATACATCATCTCGCAACTAACTCATTAGTTGCATTGCTTGCAAGGCTTAAGTGATGTGCATTACCGAGAGGGCCCAGAGATACCTCTCCGACGATCGGAGTGACAAATCCTAATCTCGAAATACGTCAACCCAACATGTACCTTTGGAGACACCTATAGAGTACCTTTATGATCACCCAGTTACGTTGTGACGTTTGGTAGCACACAAAGTGTTCCTCCGGCACACGGGAGTTACATAATCTCATAGTCATAGGAACATGTATAAGTCATGAAGAAAGCAATAGCAACATACTAAACGATCGGATGCTAAGCTAATGGAATGGGTCATGTCAATCAGATCATTCAACTAATGATGTGATCCCGTTAATCAAATGACAACTCTTTGTCAATGGTTAGGAAACATAACCATCTTTGATTAACGAGCTAGTCTAGTAGAGGCATACTAGTGACACTCTGTTTGTCTATGTATTCACACATGTATTATGTTTCCGGTTAATACAATTCTAGCATGGATAATAAACTTTTATCATGATATAAGGAAATAAATAATAACTTTATTATTGCCTCTAGGGCATATTTCCTTCAGATCCCGCCACGACGCTTTGTTTAGAACTGCACCAACTGACAGCTCCACCGTTTAATGTAAACACGTATCCGGTTTGCGATTAAGAATCGTCCGGATCAGTGTCAAAGCTTGCATCAACGTAACCGTTTACGATGAGCTCTTTGTCACCTCCATATACGAGAAACATATCCTTAGTCCTTTTCAGGTACTTCAGGATGTTCTTGACCGCTGTCCAGTGATCCACTCCTGGATTACTTTGGTACCTCCCTGCTAGACTTATAGCAAGGCACACATCAGGTCTGGTACACAGCATTGCATACATGATAGAGCCTATGGCTAAAGCATAGGGAACATCTTTCATTTTCTCTCTATCTTCTGCAGTGGTCGGGCATTGAGTCTGTCTCAACTTCACACCTTGTAACACAGGCAAGAACCCTTTCTTCGCTTGATCCATTTTGAACTTCTTCAAAATCTTGTCAAGGTATGTGCTTTGTGAAAGTCCAATTAAGCGTCTTGATCTATCTCTATAGATCTCTATGCCTAATATGTAAGCAGCTTCACCGAGGTCTTTCATCGAAAAAACTCTTATTCAAGTATCCCTTTATGCTATCCAGAAATTCTATATCATTTCCAATCAGTAATATGTCATCCACATACAATATCAGAAATGCTACAGAGCTCCCACTCACTTTCTTGTAAATACAGGCTTCTCCGAAAGTCCATATAAAACCAAATGCTTTGATCACACTATCAAAGCGTTTATTCCAACTCCGAGAGGCTTGCACCAGTCCATAAATGGATCGCCGGAGCTTGCACACTTTATTAGCTCCCTTTGGATCGACAAAACCTTTCGGTTGCATCATATACAACTCTTCTTCCAGAAATCCATTCAGGAATGCAGTTTTGACACCCATTTGCCAAATTTCATAATCATAAAATGCGGCAATTGCTAACATGATTCGGACAGACTTAAGCATCGCTACAGGTGAGAAGGTCTCATCGTAGTCAACCCCTTGAACTTGCTGAAACCCTTTTGCGACAAGTCGAGCTTTTTAGACAGTAATATTACTGTCAGCGTCAGTCTTCTTCTTGAAGATCCATTTATTCTCAATTGCTTGCCGATCATCGGGCAAGTCAACCAAAGTCCACACTTTGTTCTCATACATGCATCCCATCTCAGATTTCATGGCTTAAAGCCATTTTGCGGAATCTGGGCTCACCATCGCTTCTTCATAGTTCGTAGGTTCATCATGATCTAGCAGCATGACTTCCAGAACAGGATTACCGTACCACTCTGGCGCGGATCTCAATTTGGTTGATCTACGAGGTTCAGTAGTATCTTGTCCTGAAGTTTCATGATCATTATCATTAGCTTCCTCACTAATTGGTGTAGGTGTCGCAGAAACAGGTTTCTGTGATGTACTACTTTCCTATAAGGGAGCAGGTACAGTTACCTCGTCAAGTTCTACTTTCCTCCCACTCACATCTTTCGAGAGAAACTCCTTCTCCAGAAAGTTTCCGAACTTAGGAACAAAAGTCTTGCCTTCGGATCTGTGATAGAAGGTGTATCTGAACGAAATATGCCCTAGAGGCAATAATAAAGTTATTATTTATTTCCTTATATCATGATAAAAGTTTATTATTCATGCTAGAATGGTATTAACCGGAAACATAATACATATGTGAATACATAGACAAACAGAGTGTCACTAGTATGCCTCTACTTGACTAGCTCATTAATCAAAGATGGTTATGTTTCCTAACCATGGACAAAGGAGTTGTCATTTGATTAACGGGATCACATCATTAGTTGAATGATCTGATTGACATGACCCATTCCATTAGCTTAGCATCCGATCGTTTAGTATGTTGCTATTGCTTTCTTCATGACTTATACATGTTCCTATGACTATGAGATTATGTAACTCCCGTGTGCCAGAGGAACAATTTGTGTGCTACCAAACATCACAACGTAACTGGGTGATTATAAAGGTGCTCTACAGGTGTCTCCAAAGGTACATGTTGGGTTGACGTATTTCGAGATTAGGATTTGTCACTCCGATCGTCGGAGAGGTATCTCTGGGCCCTCTCGGTAATGCACATCACTTAAGCCTTGCAAGCATTGCAACTAATGATATAGTTGCGGGATGATGTATTACGGAACGAGTAAAGAGACTTGCCGGTAACGAGATTGAACTAGGTATTGGATACCGACGATCGAATCTTGGGCAAGTAACATACCGATGACAAAGGGAACAACGTATGTTGTTATGCGGTCTGACCGATAAAAGATCTTCGTAGAATATGTAGGAACCAATATGGGCATCCAGGTCCCGCTATTGGTTATTGACCGGAGACGTGTCTCGGTCATGTCTACATTGTTCTCGAACCCGTAGGGTCCGCACGCTTAAGGTTACGATGACAGTTATATTATGAGTTTATGCATTTTGATGTACCGAAGTTTGTTCGGAGTCCCGGATGTGATCACGTACATGACGAGGTACTTGAATAAGTAAGATCCGCGCCAGACTGGTACGGTAATCCTGTTCTGGAAATAATGCTACTAGATCATGATGAACCTACGAACTATGAAGAAGCGATGGTGAGCCCAGATTCCGCAAAATGGCTTGAAGCCATGAAATCTGAGATGGGATCCATGTATGAGAACAAAGTATGGACTTTGGTTGACTTGCCCGATGATCGGCAAGCAATTGAGAATAAATGGATCTTCAAGAAGAAGACTGACGCTGACGGTAATATTACTGTCTACAAAGCTCGACTTGTTGCAAAAGGTTTTCGACAAGTTCAAGGGGTTGACTACGATGAGACCTTCTCACCTGTAGCGATGCTTAAGTCTGTCCGAATCATGTTAGCAATTGCCGCATTTTATGATTATGAAATTTGGCAGATGGATGTCAAAACTGCATTCTTGAATGGATTTCTGGAAGAAGAGTTGTATATGATGCAACCGGAAGGTTTTGTCGATCCGAAGGTAGCTAACAAAGTGTGCAAGCTCCAGCGATCCATTTATGGACTGGTGCAAGCCTCTCAGAGTTGGAATAAACGCTTTGATAGTGTGATCAAAGCATTTGGTTTTATACAGACTTTTGGAGAAGCCTGTATTTACAAGAAAGTGAGTGGGAGCTCTGTAGCATTTCTGATATTGTATGTGGATGACATATTACTGATTGGAAATGATATAGAATTTCTGGATAGCATAAAGGGATACTTGAATAAGAGTTTTTCAATGAAAGACCTCGGTGAAGCTGCTTACATATTAGGCATAAAGATCTATAGAGATAGATCAAGACGCTTAATTGGACTTTCACAAAGCACATACCTTGACAAGATTTTGAAGAAATTCAAAATGAATCAAGCAAAGAAAGGGTTCTTGCCTGTGTTACAAGGTGTGAAGTTGAGTCAGACTCAATGCCCGACCACTGCAGAAGATAGAGAGAAAATGAAAGATGTTCCCTATGCTTCAGCCATAGGCTCTATCATGTATGCAATGCTGTGTACCAGACCTGATGTGTGCCTTGCTATAAGTTTAGCAGGGAGGTACCAAAGTAATCCAGGAGTGGATCACTGGACAGCGGTCAAGAACATCCTGAAGTACCTGAAAAGGACTAAGGATATGTTTCTCGTATATGGAGGTGACAAAGAGCTCATCGTAAACGGTTACGTTGATGCAAGCTTTGACACTGATCCGGACGATTCTAAATCACAAACCGGATACGTGTTTACATTAAACGGTGGAGCTGTCAGTTGGTGCAGTTCTAAAAAAAAGCATCGTGGCGGGATCTACATGTGAAGCGGAGTACATAGCTGCTTCGGAAGCAGCAAACGAAGGAGTCTGGATGAAGGAGTTCATATCCGATCTAGGTGTCATACCTAATGCATCGGGTCCAATGAAAATCTTTTGTGACAATACTGGTGCAATTGCCTTGGCAAAGGAATCCAGATTTCACAAGAGAACCAAACACATCAAGAGACGCTTCAATTCCATCCGGGATCTAGTCCAGGTGGGAGACATAGAGATTTGCAAGATATATACGGAGCTGAATGTAGCAGACCCGTTAACTAAGCCTCTTCCACAAGCAAAACATGATCAGCACCAAAGCTCCATGGGTGTTAGAATCAATACTGTGTAATCTAGATTATTGACTCTAGTGCAAGTGGGAGACTGAAGGAAATATGCCCTAGAGGCAATAATAAAGTTATTATTTATTTCCTTATATCATGATAAAAGTTTATTATTCATGCTAGAATTGTATTAACCGGAAACATAATACATGTGTGAATACATAGACAAACAGAGTGTCACTAGTATGCCTCTACTTGACTAGCTCGTTAATCAAAGATGGTTATGTTTCCTAACCATGGACAAAGGAGTTGTCATTTGATTAACGGGATCACATCATTAGTTGAATGATCTGATTGACATGACCCATTCCATTAGCTTAGCGTCCGATCATTTAGTATGTTGCTATTGCTTTCTTCATGACTTATACATGTTCCTATGACTATGAGATTATGTAAATCCCGTGTGCCGGAGGAACACTTTGTGTGCTACCAAACATCACAACATAACTGGGTGATTATAAAGGTGTTCTGCAGGTGTCTCCAAAGGTACATGTTGGGTTGACGTATTTCGAGATTAGGATTTGTCACTCCGATCGTCGGAGAGGTATCTCTGGGCCCTCTCAGTAATGCACATCACTTAAGCCTTGCAAGCATTGCAACTAATGAGTTAGTTGCGGGATGATGTATTACGGAACGAGTAAAGAGACTTGCTAGTAACGAGATTGAACTAGGTATTGGATACCGACGATCGAATCTCACGCAAGTAACATACCGATGACAAAGGGACCAACGTATGTTGTTATGCGGTCTGACCGATAAAAGATCTTCGTAGAATATGTAGGTACCAAAATGGGCATCCAGGTCCCGCTATTGGTTATTGACCGGAGACGTGTCTTGGTCATGTTACATTGTTCTCGAACCCGTAGGGTCCGCACGCTTAAGGTTACGATGACAGTTATATTATGAGTTTATGCATTTTGATGTACCGAAGTTTGTTCGGAGTCCCGGATGTGATCACGGACATGACGAGGAGTCTCGAAATGGTCGAGACATAAAGATTGATATATTGGAAGCCTATGTTTGGATATCGGAAATGTTCCGGGTGAAATTAGGATTTTACCGGATTACCGGGAGGTTACCGGAACCCCCCGGGAGCTATATGGGCCTTAGTGGGCCTTAGTGGAAGAAGAGGAGAGGCGGCCAGGCTAGTCCGCGCGCCCCTCCCCCCTAGTCCGAATAGGACAAGGAGAGAGGGGGCCGGCGCCCCCCTCCTTCTCTCTCCCTCTTTTCCCACCTCGTGAGTCCTATTCCAACTAGGATTGGGGGAGAAGTCCTACTCCCGGAGGGAGTAGGACTCCTCCTGGCGCGCCCTATGATGGCCGGCCGGCCTCCCCCTCTTGAACCTTTATATACGAAGGCAGGGGCACCCCTAGAGACACAAGTTGATCCACGTGATCATATTCTTAGCTGTGTGCGGCGCCCCCTTCCACCATAGTCCTCGATAATATTGTAGCAGTGCTTAGGCGAAGCCCTGCGATAGTAGTACATCAAGATCGTCACCACGCCGTCGTGCTGACGGAACTCTTCCCCGACACTTTGCTGGATCGGAATCCGGGGATCGTCATCGAGCTGAACGTGTGCTAGAACTCGGAGGTGCCGTAGTTTCGGTGCTTGATCGGTCGGGCCGTGGAGACGTACGACTACATCAACTAAACGCTTCCGTTGTCGATCTACAAGGGTACGTAGATCACACTCTCCCCTCTCGTTGCTATGCATCACCATGATCTTGCGTGTGCGTAGGAAATTTTTTGAAATTACTACGTTCCCCAACAGTATCCAATAGTCTCCTTTGGATATCCTATGAAGACACATTTCTCCGATTTGGGTTCGAGCTTATCAGGTTGAAGCTTTTTCACATAAGCATCGCAGCCCCAAACTTTCAGAAACGACAACTTTGGTTTCTTGCCAAACCATAGTTCATAAGGCATCATTTCAACGAATTTTGATGGTGCCCTATTTAACATGAATGCGGCCGTCTCTAAAGCATAACCCCAAAACGATAGCGGTAAACCAGTAAGAGACATCATAGATCGCACCATATCTAGTAAAGTACGATTACGACGTTCGGACACACCATTACGCTGTGGTGTTCCGGGTGGCGTGAGTTGCGAAACTATTCCGCATTGTTTCAAATGTACACCAAACTCGTAACTCAAATATTCTCCTCCACGATCAGATCGTAGAAACTTTATTTTCTTGTTATGATGATTTTCAACTTCACTCTGAAATTCTTTGAACTTTTCAAATGTTTCAGAATTATGTTTCATTAAGTAGATATACCCATATCTGCTTAAGTCATCTGTGAAGGTGAGAAAATAACGATATCCGCCACGAGCCTCAATATTCATCGGACCACATACATCTGTATGTATGATTTCCAACAAATCTGTTGCACTCTCCATAGTACCGGAGAACGGTGTTTTAGTCATCTTGCCCATGAGGCACGGTTCGCAAGTACCAAGTGATTCATAATCAAGTGGTTCCATAAGTCCATCAGTATGGAGTTTCTTCATGCGCTTTGCACCGCTATGACCTAAACGGCAGTGCCACAAATAAGTTGCACCATCATTATCAACTCTGTGTCTTTTGGCTTCAACATTATGAATATGTGTGTCACTACTATCGAGATTCAATAAGAATAGACCACTCTTCAAGGTTGTATGACCATAAAAGATATTACTCATATAAATAGAACAACCATTATTCTCTCCTTTAAATGAATAACCGTCTCGCATCAAACAAGATCCAGATATAATGTTCATGCTTAACGCTGGCACCAAATAACAATTATTTAGGTCTAATATTAATCCCGAAGGTAGATGTAGAGGTAGCGTGCCGACTGCGATCACATCGACTTTGGAACCATTTCCCACGCGCATCGTCACCTCGTCCTTAGCCAATCTTCGCTTAATCCATAGTCCATGTTTCGAGTTGCAGATATTAGCAACAGAACCAGTATCAAATACCCAGGTGCTACTGCGAGCATTAGTAAGGTACACATCAATAACATGTATATCACATATACCTTTGTTCACCTTGCCATCCTTCTTATCCGCCAAATACTTGGGGCAGTTCCGCTTCCAGTGACCAGTCTGCTTGCAGTAGAAGCACTCAGTTTCAGGCTTAGGTCCAGACTTGGGTTTCTTCTCTTGAGCAGCAACTTGCTTGCTGTTCTTCTTGAAGTTCCCCTTCTTCTTCCCTTTGCCCCTTTTCTTGAAACTAGTGGTCTTGTTGACCATCAACACTAGTGGTCTTATTCATCCTTTGCATATTATAGTTCATCACGAAGCTCTTGTAGCTTGGTGGGAGTGATTGGAGAATTCTGTCAATGACACAATCATCTGGAAGATTAACTCCCATTTGAATCAAGTGATTATTATACCCAGACATTTTGAGTACATGCTCACTGACAGAACTGTTCTCCTCCATCTTGCAGCTATAGAACTTATTGGAGACTTCATATCTCTCAATCCAGGCATTTGCTTGAAATATTAACTTCAACTCCTGGAACATTCATATGCCCCATGACGTTCAAAACATCGTTGAAGTCCCGGTTCTAAGCCGTAAAGCATGGCACATTGAACTATCGAGTAGTCATCAGCTTTGCTCTGCCAGACGTTCATAACATCTGGTGTTGCTCCAGCAGCAGGCCTGGCACCCAGCGGTGCTTCCAGGACGTAATTCTTCTGTGCGGAAATGAGGATAATCCTCAAGTTACGGACCCAGTCCATGTAATTGCTACCATCATCTTTCAACTTTGCTTTCTCAAGGAACGCATTAAAATTCAACGGAACAACAGCACGGGCCAGCTATCTACAATCAAACATACATAAGCAAGATACTATTAGGTACTAAGTTCATGATAAATTTAGGTTCAATTAATCATCTTACTTAAGAACTCCCACTTAGATAGACATCCCTCTAATCTTCTAAGTGATTACGTGATCCAAATCAACTAAACCATGTCCGATCATCACGTGAGATGGAGTAGTTTCATTGGTGAACATCACTATGTTGATCATATCTACTATATGATTCATGCTCGACCTTTCAGTCTCTGTGTTCCGAGGCCATATCTGTATATGCTTGGCTCGTCAAGTATAACCTGAGTATTCCGCATGTGCAACTGTTTTGCACCCGTTGTATTTGAACATAGAGCCTATCGCACCCGATCATCACGTGGTGTCTCAGCACGAAGAACTTTCGCAACGGTGCATACTCAGGGAGAACACTTCTTGATAATTTAGTGAGAGATCATCTTATAATGCTACCGTCAATCAAAGCAAGATAAGATGCATAAAAGATAAACATCACATGCAATCAATATAAGTGATATGATATGGCCATCATCATCTTGTGCCTTTGATCTCCATCTCCGAAGCACCGTCATGATCACCATCGTCACCGGCGCGACACCTTGATCTCCATCGTAGCATCGTTGTCGTCTCACCAATCTTATGCTTCCACGACTATTGCTACCGCTTAGTGATAAAGTAAAGCATTACAGCGCGATTGCATTGCATTCAATAAAGCGACAACCATATGGCTCCTGCCAGTTGCCGAGAACTCGGTTACAAAACATGATCATCTCATACAATAAAATTTAGCATCATGTCTTGACCATATCACATCACAACATGCCCTACAAAAACAAGTTAGACGTCCTCTACTTTGTTGTTGCAAGTTTTACATGGCTGCTACGGGCTTAAGCAAGAACCAATCTTACCTACGCATCAAAACCACAACGATAGTTTGTCAAGTTGGTGTTGTTTTAACCTTCGCAAGGACCGGGCGTAGACACACTCGGTTCAACTAAAGTTGGAGAAACTGTCACCCGCAAGCCACCTATGTGCAAAGCACGTCGGGAGAACCGGTCTCACGTAAGCGTACGCGTAATGTCGGTCCGGGCCGCTTCGTCCAACAATACCGCCGAACCAAAGTATGACATGCTGGTAAGCAGTATGACTTATATCGCCCACAACTCACTTGTGTTCTACTCGTGCATATAACATCAACACATAAAACCTAGGCTCGGATGCCACTGTTGGGGAACGTAGTAATTTCAAAAAAATTCCTATGCACACGCAAGATCATGGTGATGCATATCAACGAGAGGGGAGAGTGTGATCTACATACCCTTGTAGATCGACCACGGAAGCGTTAACTTGGTTGATGTAGTCGTACGTCTTCACGGCCCGACCGATCAAGCACCGAAACTACGGCACCTCCGAGTTCTAGCACACGTTCAGCTCGATGACGATCCTCGGACTCCGATCCAGCAAAATGTCGGGGAAGAGTTCCATCAGCACGACGGCATGGTGACGATCTTGATGTACTAATGTCGCAGGGCTTCACCTAAGCACTGCTACAATATTATCAAGGACTATGGTGGAAGGGGGCACCGCACACGGCTAAGAATATGATCACGTGGATCAACTTGTGTCTCTAGGAGGTGCCCCTGCTGATGAAGCTATGTACCTAGGGTAGGGGCACGGACCCGTCCAAAGAGCCCTACCCAAGGACATCCCTAGAAGAACTCACCTTTCAATCGACTTGAAGGTATCCCACTCGACAGGTTCAAGACACTCGACCAAGAAGCTATCACTCGACCATGAAGCCAACCACTCGACTGCCAGGAGACCTAAAGTCACTCCGCAGGCAAACGGTCGGCTATTAAGTAGTCTTTATGGTCATTATAGCACTTTATTAGGGGCGTTACCAGTAACGCCCAACCTTAAATGTACCTTAAACCCTGCATTACTGAGGGCAAGAGAGGTCCGGCGAACTCTATATAAGCCACCCCCTCCTCAGTATGAAGGGTTCGCACCCCTGTTATTCACACGCATATAATCCAATCGACCGCCTCCGGGCACCGAGACGTAGGGTTGTTACTTCCTCCACGAAGGGCCCGAACTCGTAAACCTCGTGTGCTTACAACTTCCCAATAGATGAGATCTAGACTATCCATACACACCCCCCTACATCACTGTCAGAGTTAGAACCACGACAGTTGGCGCCCACCGTGGGGCAGGAATCTTAGCGCCTAGTTGGAGAAGTTGCGATCTTTTCCGATCCCTTTGATCATGGTTTCTTGCGGAGTTTTGGTGGAGGGCTGCGAGATCCGTCTCGGCGCGCTCACATTCATCGCCGACGACTCCGCCTGGCTTCAGGAGGCACCACTCAACATCGACGCGCTCCCCGTCCGCGGTGCGACGCACTTCCGCGCATGCATTCGTGGCGTCCTCCTGCGGCAGCTGTCGACCCATTATCAGTCGGCCCCCGTGTCATCTCCCCGCCTTGTCTCCCACTGGCGCAAGCGCTCCGGTCGGTCGAGGCTTCAGAGGTGGGTGAGGCACGCCGTGGCTCGCCAGTCGGCCGCCCCACAAGTCACGGCAATCGAGCCCGACGAATCCCTCTGCGGCCTGTTCGACCTGTCGACTAGCTCTGCGGAGACCGCATCCGAGTGCGCACCATACTCCGGATGAAGCGTCCTGTACGCGTGCACGATGTCCAAAAGCTTACAGGCTGCTTGGCCGCTCTAAGTCGATTCATTTCTCGTCTCGGTGAAAAGGCGTTGCCTCTTTACCGACTGATGAAGAAGTCCGACAAGTTCGAGTGGACTCCGGAAGCTGATGTAGCGTTTGCAAAGCTCAAAGCTCTGCTCTCCACCCAGCCGGTGCTTGCTGCCCCAATTAGCAAAGAGCCTCTACTGCTTTACATTGCAGCCACAGGACAAGTTGTCAGTACAGTACTTATGGTCGAGCGGGAAGAAGAAGGAAAGGCCTTCAGAGTTCAGCGCCCAGTCTATTATGTGTCTGAAGTTTTGACCCCTTCAAAACAAAGATACCCTCACTACCAGAAGCTTGTATATGGGATTTATATGACCACAAAAAAGGTTGCACATTACTTCTCTGACCACTCCATTACAGTTGTCAGCGACGCCCCACTGTCAGAGATTCTGCATAACAGAGATGCAACTGGTCGAGTGGCCAAGTGGGCGATTGAACTCCTTCCCTTAGATGTCAAGTTTGAAGCAAAGAAGGCTATCAAGTCCCAAGCAATCGCAGATTTCATTGCCGAATGGATTGAACAGCAACTTCCGACTCAAGTTCACTCGGAGCACTGGACCATGTTCTTCGATGGATCTAAGATGCTGAATGGTTCCGGTGCTGGGGTAGTATTAGTGTCCCCCCGAGGAGATAAGCTCAGATACGTTCTCCAGATTCACTTCGATTCCTCCAATAATGAAGCAGAATATGAAGCACTTTTATATGGGTTGCGCATGGCCATTTCACTCGGCGTCCATCGCCTCATGGTCTATGGCGACTCAGATTTGGTGGTTAATCAGGTGATGAAGGAGTGGGACGTCAGAAGTCCGGCTATGACTGGTTATTGCAATGCAGTGAGAAAGCTAGAAAAGAAATTCGAGGGGTTAGAGCTTCATCACATCCCCCGACTGAAAAATCAGGCAGCTGACGATTTGGCAAAGATAGGCTCCAAGAGAGAAGCCATTCCCAGCAACGTGTTCCTGGAACACATTCACTCGCCGTCAGTCCAAGAAGATCCTTTTACAAAAGAAGCCCCGCAGCCGAAAAGTGCCACAGATCCGACTAAAGTAGAAGTTCCTGCTGTGGTCGACGTAATCATGGAAGTCTTGGCAATCACTCCCGACTGGACGATACCGTACATCGCGTATATCCTAAGGAAAGAACTCCCGGAGGACGAGGAAGAGGCTCGACAGATCGTCCGCCGATCCAAGGCCTTCACAGTTATAAAGGGACAGTTGTATAGAGAAAGCGCGACTGGAATCGGTCAGAAGTGCATAACACCAGAAGAGGGTCAGATAATCCTTGATGATATCCACTCGGGGACCTGTGATCACCATGCATCCTCTCGGGCCATTGTGGCTAAAGCATACCGAGCGGGATTTTACTGGTCGAGAGCAAATGAGATGGCAAAAGAGATAGTCGAAAAGTGTGGAGGCTGCCAGTTCTACTCCAACATGTCACACAAGCCCGCATCAGCCCTGAAGACCATTCCACTCGTCTGGCCCTTTGCTGTCTGGGGACTGGACATGGTTGCTCCACTGAGAACAAGCAGGAGCGGTTTCACTCATGTGCTTGTGGCAGTCGACAAATTTACCAAATGGATTGAAGCTAAGCCCATCAAGAATCTTGATGCTTGCACTGCTATCAGTTTCGTCAGGGGGCTAACATTCAGATATGGAGTCCCGCATAGCATCATCACTGACAATGGGTCAAACTTTGATTCGGACAAGTTCAGAGCTTTTTGCGCCTCTCAAGGCACACGAGTCGACTATGCATCGGTCGCCCATCCCCAGTCGAATGGACAAGCTGAAAGGGCAAATGGTCTGATTCTCAAAGGACTAAAGCCTTGACTGATGCGTGATCTCAAGCACGCGGCAGGTGCTTGGGTCGACGAGCTTCCGTCAGTACTGTGGGGATTGAGGACTACCCCGAACCGGTCGACTGGAAGAACTCCGTTCTTTCTGGTTTATGGAGCCGAAGCAGTTCTGCCGAGTGATCTTCTTCACAATGCACCCCGGGTCGAACTTTATACTGAAGATGAAGCAGAACAAGCCCGGCAAGACGCAGTCGACCTCCTAGAAGAAGAGAGGGAGATGGCCATGATCAGATCGACCATTTATCAGCAAGACTTGCGTCGATTCCACGCCAGGAATGTCAAGAGTCGAGCCTTCCAAGAAGGAGATTTGGTCCTCCGAGTGGATCAACAGAAACCACACAAGCTTGCTCCTACTTGGGAAGGCCCCTTCATCGTCACCAGAGTCCTCCACAATGGAGCGTATCACCTCTACAATGTTGATCGCCAGATCGACGAACCGTGAGCTTGGAATGCGGAACTGCTCCGCCCCTTTTACACCTGAATTCTCCCTCGGGCGAGATGTAATAAGAAAAACTTCTGCAGTTCATTTTTGTCAAAGACAAGAGTGTTTCAATAATTGCTGTCACTTTTGTTTGCATACGAAATCCCCCAGTGGGTGACTTAGCTGTGAATCTGTTTTGCCTAAGTTTGAAAAAATCCTACCGAGTGGAGAGCAAACCTCCCACTCGGGGGCTTAGCTGCAGCCCAGCACTCGCCTAAGTGTTTAAAAATCCTACCGAGTGGAGAGCCAGACTCCCACTCGGAGGCTTAGCTGCAGTCCAGTACTCGCCTAAGTTCTCCCACTAAGAGACTTAGCTGCAGTCAGACACTCGCCTAAGTTTGAAAAAAATCCTACCGAGTGGAGAGCCAGACTCTCACTCGGAGGCTTAGCTGCAGTCCAGTACTCGCCTAAGTTCTCCCACTAAGAGACTTGGTTGCAGTCAGACACTCGCCTAAG
>NC_057800.1:695785668-695855116 GCF_018294505.1 Triticum aestivum
GCCTAAGTGTTTAAAAAATCCTATCGAGTGGAGAGCAAACCTCCCACTCGGGGGCTTAGCTGTAGCCCAGCGCTCGCCTAAGTGTTTAAAAATCCTACCGAGTGAGAGCAAACCTCTCACTCGGGGGCTTAGCTGCAGCCCAGCGCTCGCCTAAGTGTTTAAAAATCCTACCGAGTGAGAGCAAACCTCCCACTCGGGGGGCTTAGCTGCAGCCCAGTGCTCGCCTAAGTGTTTAAAAATCCTACCGAGTGGAGAGCAAACCTCCCACTCGGGGGCTTAGCTGCAGCCCAGTGCTCGCCTAAGTACAGGACACAACCTAATCTGCAAGGACGACGAGGCACAAGTCGACTGCTACCTTCTCCTTCGGAGTTGCGCTGCAAATACAAGGTTATTCCGAGTGAAGATCAAGTTCCACTCGACATATCAAACCATGAGGATATTCAACGAAAAATCAAGTTCAGATAAAGCCTAAAGGTCCCAGACCTCAGATCAAAGTACTCGAGCCCTCGGCTCGGCAGAGTTTAATGGTTACAAATTCACTCGGCATTCCGAGGCAAATTTAAAGTAAGGCATAAAAGTTTTTCATTCCTTAGGAGGAGGACTGGAAGGGGCGACGAACTCATCCAAGTCGATCCCGTCTGCAATACGAGTGGCAGCAGCGATGAAAGTCTCCATGAAGTCTTGAAAGTTGTGCTTCCTGGTATTGGCAACTTGGATGGCGGCCAGCTTTTCTTCTCGCGCCTCCTTGCAATGGACGCGGACCAAAGACAGAGCGACATCAGCACCACATCTAGCGGAAGATTTCTTCCATTCCGCCACTCGACCTGGGACTTCATTAAGTCGAGCCATCAGGGACTCGAGGTCGTTCTGAAGCGTCGTCCCAGGCCAGAGTGATGTGTCGATCTGCGACATCACAACTTTCAGCGGAGCCAGATAGTCAACCACGCTGGCAATACGAGACTCCAGACGGAGCACGTTCATTGCAGCCTCGTCCTTCACAAGAGAGTTAGCAGGGTCCAAGCCTGGCTCCACTCGACTGGTCTCCTCTTCAAAGTTCTGACAGAATTCTGCAAACACGATTCAAGACTAAGACAGTGGCCCTACACAGGCTTGGTAATTGCAAGACAGTCGGGGCAGAGTGATTGCCTTCAAGCACGACGAACAGCTTCTTGGCGAGTCCACCCAGATAAGCCTCCAGATCGTTCCTCTTCCCCGCCAGCTCACCCGCCTTGTCGTGCAGAGCCAGGTTGCCATTCTTCAGTCGGCTGACCTCCTGATTGGCTACCTCGAGAGCAGCTTTCAGTCTGGAGTTCTCCTGCTCGAGAGTTCCGACCGAAGCCATTTTCTCTTCAGCAAGCCTCATTTTCTCCAAGACCTCCTTCTGTGCTTCTGCAAGATCTTGATCCTTCTTCTTCAGAGCTTCTTCCAGTTTATCTGCGGCACGTCGAGTGAAATCAACATCAAGAATGGACAAAAAATAAAAGTCACTCGCCAAGAATGGAGAACCTCACCAACCATACCTTTTGCTTCTTCTTCCGCCTTCTTCAAGTTCTCTTGAGCAAGCTTCAAGTTAAGGTTGAGCTGGATCTGCTGATTCTCCAACTCAGTATAGCAAGCTACAAGTTCGCAGGATTTCTGTAAAAAAAATCAGTCGACAGACGTCCAAGATAAGTTGCTTCCGAGTAACTAAGAGACAATGATGACGTTTCTAAGACTACAGCCGAATCAAAAACATTCGACAGTAGTCTCGGGGACTACACCCAGTGGGTGCACTCAGCGTGCCCCCACTGTAAAAAAAAGTCAACTGCCCGCAGTCGACCGGATATAGTTCCATTCGACATGGCCTGACCAGACCGAGTGAAGCAATACAGCTACAGCAACACAATATAAAGACTACAGTCAACTGCCAGCAGTCCACCGTAGTCTCGGGGACTACACCCAATGGGTGCACTTAGCGTGCCCCCACTCGTCCAAGAATTGGCAGACACACCCAGTGGGTGTACAGATACAAAGATCTTCGGAAAACAGATTCTTCAAACAGCATATCGTAACAGACCAAGTGTTGAGTCGACTGACCTGGACGTTACTCTGAAGAGCCGAACTTGCGTCATAAGCTGCTTGGCTGGCCTCCCGAGCCACCTTCACTTGCTCCATCATGATCCCCGCCTGGCGTATAGCCTCTTTTGTAGCAGCCGCTTGGTCCTCAGGGACGGGGTATGCGGCAAAAAGCGAACGCGGATCCGCAGTCGATGTCGAGGGCCGCGCACGCGTCAGAGGAATGGCGAAAGTCACAGAAGCCCAAGTGGTGTCACCACCATCTCGAGCTACGGCCTCAGACGCCGGAGCAGATTGGGGGGTCTTGTCAGCCGACTCCCTCCTGTTCCTCCTCACTCTCAGCGGTTCGTTGTCGTCGTCATCCGGGAGGTCGATAACATGAGGAGGAGCTACAAGGAAAAAGTTCAATCAACCAGAGTTGCAATAAATGATCAGTCGACTCGAAGCAGAACATCAGTAATCATACCAGGGTTGGAGGTAACAGCATCCTCCATCTCTTGGTCGTCGTCCTTGGCGGAGATCTCAGAAGTAGCAGCGCTGCAAATCTCGAGAGTCAGTCAGTTGGCTCAATGAATCGACCAAGGATCTGTCCACGGTCGGCAAAGGAAAACAAGTTTTATTATTACCCAGAAATGGTAGGGACAGCCATCTTCATCTTGGGCAGAGCCTTGGGCGGCTTGGACGGTGTCGCGCGTGGGTGCTTGGGAGCCTTTCCAGTCGGCGTAGGAGAAGAGGTCCGAGGGCGTTTCGACGACTGCCCAACAGGAGCAGTCGCCTTGCCACGTTCCCGCGCTGGATCGTGTGTGAGCTTGGATCGCCTCTCCGGGCGGGGGGGTTCAACCTCCTTCTCCTCCTCTTTGCTGGAGTCGACGTCGTCGTCTCCCTCTCCTTCACCGTCGAACTCCCACTCGCCTCCGCTCTCACCTCCGCTCGCCTCCCCTTCCTCAGTTGGCTCCTGTGCCCCGTTGGGCGTCGAGTACATCTCAGTAGTCGCCTGGAAAACAACAGACAAGACAAAAGTCAATCGACCAACTCAAAGAAGACCAACGAAGAAAACAAGATCTCAGTTGGGAGCATAAAGACAGACCTGGTCCACGTCATACGAGTTGTCGAGTGGAATTACCCTCCTGGCTCCTTGGGGGTTGTCTTTGTTTCCTGTGATGCTCGACAGCCACCCCTCCAGCATCTCATCAGTGACCTCCTCTGGGTGGATCCGAGTGGTATCATCGAGACCTGAGTATAGCCACATCGGGTGGTCACGAGCCTGGAGCGGTTGGATGCGCCTCCGAAGGAAGACCTCCAGCAAGTCCATACCAGTCACGCCCACGCGGACAAGCTCAACCACTCGACCAGCCAGCACTTTGACTTGGGCCTTTTCTTCCGGCGTCACTTTCAGGGAAGCAGGTTTTTCAGCTCGGTCGAGAGAGAAAGGGGGAAGACTAGTCGACTGTCCTGGGGTCGCCTGGTCTTGACAGTAAAACCAGGTTGCCTGCCAATCGCGGACCGACTCCGGGAAAGTGATAGATGGAAAACAACCCTTTCCCCTCGTCTGGATCGCCAGGCCCCCGCACAGCTGGATCACCTGCGTCCTTTCGTCACTCGACTTGGCCTTCTTGACCGATTGAGAATGACAGGTAAAGATGTGCTTGAAGAGTCCCCAATGGGGGCGGCAACCCAAGAAACCCTCACACATGGAAATGAAAGCAGCAAGATATACGATGGAGTTGGGAGTAAAGTGGTGGAGCTGCGCTCCGAAGAAGTTCAGAAAGCTCCGGAAAAAGGATGGGGTGGCAGAGAAAACCCTCGGTCGATATGGGTGGCTAGGAGCACACACTCACTGTCACGAGGCTGAGGTTCGATCTCTCTCCCCGGGAGACGCGCATCTTCGTGGGGAATGACTCCCTCCTCGACCATGTCATCGAGATCTTCTTGCCGGATCACCGACGGCATCCAGTCGCCCTGGATCCAGCCTCGGGGCAGAGCAGACCTTGAGGAAGATCCGCCCCGAGCAGACCTCTTCCCTTTCCCCTGCGCTGCCGCCTTCTTCGCGCGCTCCAGAGCGGATGCCTTGTCCTTCGCCATCGTCGCCGGCAAATCTCGCACAGGCGTGCGGCGCTAGGGTGAGAGCGGAGGTGGCGGAGGAACTTGCGAAGGGAGAGAGGAAGAAGAAGAGTGCACTGTTTGGAAACCCCGAGCTGGCGACTTATAAGAGGCCGCTCCCGAGTGACTGACTGGTAGGACCAGGCTATCCAGTCAAATCCCGCAGCAGACACACGCACAGTACGTGGCGAAAAAGGTGGCACGGAAATCGAGGAGCTTCCGCTTTATCGCTTCCGATTACTGCGGCCGCTCCCGTCCCGCGCGCTTCCCGAAATCCGAATCCCGTGACATCCGCGGGCTGCAGAACAACTTTTCAAAACGGAAGACCCCGCTCGCGCCGACACTCGGTATATCACAAGTAAAGAAATTCACTCGACGAAAGGCCTGGAATGGATCAAGGCGACTGAAAGAGGTTGAAGACGTCATCCGTGACGGTTGACCCAAAACGAGGCACTCATGTAGCCCAAAGAACCAGTCGGAAAGATCTCCAACTCTTTCCCCACTCTAACCTCGATCCATTCGGGGGCTAATGATGAAGCTATGTACCTAGGGTAGGGGCACGGACCCGTCCAAAGAGCCCTACCCAAGGACATCCCTAGAAGAAGTCACCTTTCAATCGACTTGAAGGTATCCCACTCGACAGGTTCAAGACACTCGACCAAGAAGCTATCACTCGACCATGAAGCCAACCACTCGACTGCCAGGAGACCTAAAGTCACTCCACAGGCAAACGGACGGCTATTAAGTAGTCTTTATGGTCATTATAGCACTTTATTAGGGGCGTTACCAGTAACGCCCAACCTTAAATGTACCTTAAACCCTGCATTACTGAGGGCAAGAGAGGTCCGGCGAACTCTATATAAGCCACCCCCTCCTCAATATGAAGGGTTCGCACCCCTGTTATTCACACGCATATAATCCAATCGACCGCCTCCGGGCACCGAGACGTAGGGCTGTTACTTCCTCCGTGAAGGGCCCGAACTGTACAACTTCCCAATAGCTGAGATCTAGCCTCTCCATACACACCCCCCTACATCACTGTCAGAGTTAGAACCACGACACCTGCCTCCGTATATAAAGGCTCAAAAAGGGGGGGTGCGGCCGGCCAGGAGAGGCACGCCAGGAGGAGTCCTCTGGGAGTAGGACTCCCCCCCCCTTTCCTAGTTGGAATAGGATTCGCGGAGGGGGGAGAAGAGGAAGGGGGGCCCGGCCCCCTCTCCTTGTCCTATTCGGACCAAGGGAGGGGAGGGGCACGCGGCCCATCTCTGGCTACCTCTCCTCTCTTCCACTAAGTCCCACTAAGGCCCATATATCTCCCGGGGGGTTCCGGTAACCTCCCGGTACTCCGGTAAAATCCTGATTTCACCCGGAACACTTCCGATATCCAAACATAGGCTTCCAATATATCAATCTTTATGTCTCGACCATTTCGAGACTCCTCGTCATGTCCGTGATCACATCCGGGACTCTGAACAACCTTCGGTACATCAAAACGTATAAACTCATAATATAACTGTCATCAAAACCTTAAGCGTGCGGACCCTACGGGTTCGAGAACAATGTAGACATGACCGAGACATGTCTCCGGTCAATAACCAATAGCGGGAACTGGATGCCCATATTGGTTCCTACATATTATACGAAGATCTTTTATCGGTCAGACTGCATAACAACATACGTTGTTCCCTTTGTCATCGGTATGTTACTTGCCCGAGATTTGATCGTCGGTATCCAATACCTAGTTCAATCTTGTTACCAGCAAGTCTCTTTACTCGTTCCGTAATACATCATCTCGCAACTAACTCATTAGTTGCAATGCTTGCAAGGCTTAAGTGATGTGCATTACCGAGAGGGCCCAGAGATACCTCTCCGACGATCGGAGTGACAAATCCTAATCTCGAAATACGTCAAACCAACATGTACCTTTGGAGACACCTGTAGAGCACCTTTATAATCAGCCAGTTACGTTGTGACGTTTGGTAGCACACAAAGTGTTCCTCCGGCACACGGGAGTTACATAATCTCATAGTCATAGGAACATGTATAAGTCATGAAGAAAGAAATAGCAACATACTAAACGATCGGGTGCTAAGCTAATGGAATGGGTCATGTCAATCAGATCATTCAACTAATGATGTGATCATGTTAATCAAATGACAACTCTTTGTCCATGGTTAGGAAACATAACCATCTTTGGTTAACGAGCTAGTCAAGTAGAGGCATACTAGTGACACTCTGTTTGTCTATGTATTCACACATGTATTATGTTTCCGGTTAATACAATTCTAGCATGAATAATAAACTTTTATCATGATATAAGGAAATAAATAATAACTTTATTATTGCCTCTAGGGCATATTTCCTTCACTGACAAGTGTGTGCAAGGCTACAACGAGGCTGAGAAGCACAAGACCCTTGGGCGTCCGGGCATTGATCCCAGGATGGCTGCTAAGAGGAAGAAGAAGCCCACTGTGGCCGAACCCAACGCACCAAGGCAGGAAGCAGATCCCATTGTCTTCCCAACTAGCATGACTGGCTCGAAGCCAAAAGCCAGGTCTACCGCTTCAGAACTGAAGAAGACGAGGACTGCTGAGGCTGAAGCCAGAAACAGGAAACATCCTGAAGCCTCTGCTGCTGCTCCCTCCAAGAAGAAGCGAAAGACCAAGAAGGAACGGGCTGCTCCCACGGAGCCCTTAATTGTTGAACCCATCTCCATGGTTCGCCCTGCCACTGAACTTCAAGAGCGCCAACTGACTGTCCATGAGCCTGCTTTCACAGACGCTCATGCAACTGAAGACTTTCCAGCAGCTGATCCTACCATTGCTGAAGACATTGGTCACCATGACAATGTTGAAGATAATGTAGTCCTTCCTCAGACCGAGCACCAACAGGTATCATCGCATGTGCTTACGCACAGCGAAATCATCAGCATTGGTCGTCCCTTGACACCAATTGCTCAGGATACAACATGGGCTGATCACCCACAAGCACAAGAAGAACATGACTTTGAGGCCCAGCCCACTCCATCTCCACAGGCGTCGCCAGCGTTACGCAGGCTTCGCAAAGGACCAAGGCCTCCAGTCTCCGAGTCTGAAGCTAAAGCTGTTGAAGACATTCCGGCTGCATCAGCCGATAAAGAAGAAACCCTAAGAGTTTCTACACCCCCGTCTCACCAAGAAGCTGTTCTCGAGGAGAACGTGACTGTGACCGACCCTCCAGCTCATCAAGTGGAGGCTGAGAATCTTGAGGCTGCCACCACCAAAACAAATGAAGCCACTGACGCTGTCATGGCTGAAGCAAATGTGGAGCCTACACCAACCCAAGAACCAGAAGTCAGCGAAGCCAATGATGCTACTGCTTCTATGCCTGCGCCTGCTACTGGTCCTCAGACTATCATGTTGAGCATAGGCCTCAGGTACAGAAGCCAATTCCAAGGTTGCCCGGGTTTCCAGGTCCTGCATCAGCACCTGGATCCTTCAATGTCAACGGCTTCAAAGCAGACAACACTTTCTTCAATAGCTCCAAGAACCCCTACTCAAGGGAAAGAATATCTTCTGATCGGTTCTGGAGCTATCCGCAGCGAAGCTATTACTCCTACATTCTGTACAATCAAGGTCGCATTTTCCCACATAAGCGTCTTGACATCGAAGCCATAGCTGGTCTGCCCTGTCTGGAAGAAGCTCTGAATTGCTTCAAAGAGGTTGGATTGTTCTCGTTTGTCACCGACCAAGAGCACTGGAATAGTTGCTGCTCCAATTCTATGCCACACTTCACATCTGTGGGTACAACAGAGATCCGAAGACTTGGGTCCTGGAGTGGATGACAAGAAATGTTTATCATGAAGCCAAAGCCTTTGATATCATTGAGCTCACTGGTCTGCCCACTCCTGCCGATCTCTACGAACCTGGCTGTCAGCTTCACAGTGAAGCTATGGAGAGCATCTTTCAGAACCCTGAACCAAACATGAGTCAGATGCTCAGTATGATGAAGCCCTTGCCACAAGATGTTGCATATCCTAAGGAGTTCTTTGTTGAAGACCTTGAGTATCTGCCAAAGACTATCTATCACATCATAAGGCGAACTCTCTGGCCCATCAAAGGACATTCTCCACATGCCAAGCTGGAAGGTGCAATGAAGACTTTGGTCTTCTATATTCTTCATGGCAAATGCTTCAATGCACAAGACTTCTTCATCCGCCAACTTGCTGCATCAGGCTCTGATCTTTTTGGCTTGAAGTTCTATGCTCCATGGATAATGCGGCTGATTAAACTTCACTCCGCTATCTCATATCAGCCATCTGCTTGCAATCATCGGATCTTTCTGCCTGATGTGGATATGTCCGTTGAAGCTATTTATCCTGAGCCTGCCAAGGAACCTCTTAGTCTTCAGAATGCGGAGCATCAAAGTTTCTCTCAGAACATTGAAGGAGTTGAAGCAGTCACTCGTGTTTATCCTCTGGCTGGAACTACACGTGCACCACATCCTGCCCTTACTGAAGCCACCGAAAGCACAATTGCCCAACGACCCAAGAAGCGAACTCGTGTTCTCAATGACCGAGAGCTTCTGGTGGCGCTTCATCAGAAATAGGATAGGCATCATGACTGGCTGAAGCGCCAAATGCAAAGCCTCTTGGTGGATGTCAACCGCATTCGCAATCTTGCCACCAAGAATGCCTTTGTTGCCCATGAAACCTCTCGGTGCACATGGAAAGGGCTGGCGCTTATGTGCTCTGAAGATGATCTTCAAGAGGATGGCTTCTCTGAACGCTTCAAGTTTGACTCCACACCTCCCCGAAGGGCAGTGCTGCGACGAACTCCATCTCTTGAAGACTCTGAGTTCTCTTCCTCTGCGGCAACTGTGAATGCCAGAGTGATCGAGGATGAAGACGATGCTACTTCACCGCCCCCTTCTTCAGCACGCTTTGATACTGCTCCAAGTTCTTCTGCCCCGCCGAACACCACCGACGACCCTGCTGCTTCACCTACTCTTCATGGGAACGAGTAGATGCTCTATGTCTTCAAACCTTTTTGGTCCTTACTGACAAAAGGGGGAGAAGCATATGAGTTTGATAGTCTTCAAGCGGGTCCATATGGGCGGTTACTTTATATTTTTCCTAGTGTTTACAACTCTCGTTTTGATACATTTGGTTCTTTGAGTTGTAACACTTAAACTCAATGGTCGTCTGCTACTTATTTGCTACCTTGTGATGCGATGATAAATTCCGCATGTGCGACGATAAATTCCGCACTTAGATCAATTTGCAGACGTCCATTTTCCATTATGCATGTCATTATCTTCACATACCTTCACATGCATAAATGGATTGTCATCATAAGTTGAAGAGGATCTCCACAAGTACAACCTGCCATGTGCATTTGCATTCCAAAAGCAAATTACTCATATGCACATCTTCAGGGGGAGCCATTGCAACTTATGAAGACAATTCCTTATCCTTTACAATTTCACATATTATATTCCCCGTTGAAAACTTCAACTAGTTTGTCATCAATCACCAAAAAGGGGGAGATTGTAAGTGCATCTAGTGCCACCCCTAGTTGGTTTTGGAGTATTGACGACAAACCTAGTTGAGGGACTAATGTGTTTGTGAGAATTGCAGGATAACACAGGTAGAAGTCCCTCATTGATTCGGTTTTCCTACTAGAGATGACCCCTAAAAATGTATGAAGACATTGATGTCAAAGGTGGTATGTGAAGATATTCACATTGAAGACTATCATAAGAGAAGACATCGCATGAAGCCTATGGAGCTCGAAGACTCAGATCTTTCGTAGCTCTTTTTCTTCTTTATTGAGTCATAGGAACCACCGTACTGTTAAGTGGGGTCCAAGAGAACCAGTCAGAATGACTGAAGTGATGCTTAACCAAAACCTATGTCTTCGAGTGAAGATTATGAAAGCAAATCTTGTCCAGAGTCGGACAAGTCAGCTTTTCTTGTAGCCCAAGTAAAGTTGCCGTGTGTGTTTGAAATCTGACCGTTGGAACACGTGTCAGTTCCTTAGTGACCCAGGGTCATTTCGGACAAATCAGGTCGGGTTTCCTAGTGGGTATAAATAGCCCACCCCCTACAACCATAAACGGTTGGCTGCTCAGAGTTAGAGTATGGCTTTTGTCGTTTGAGAGCAACCCACCTCGAAGCCTTTGAGAGAGAATTCCTTGCGAGGATAAAGCCCTAACCACCCAGAGCCAAAGAGTGTTAGGCATCACTTAAGTCTTCTTGTCTGTGTGATCTGAAGACTTATTACACTTGAGGACTATGAATCCTCCAGTCGGTTAGGCGTCGCGTTCTGAGCATCCAAGAGCCATTGTGGATCGCCGGTGAATGAAGTCTGTGAAGGCTTGGGAGTCTACCTTGAAGACTTACCAGAGTGATTGGGCGAGGTCTGTGTGACCTTAGCTCAAGGGGAATACGGTGAGGACTGGGTGTCCTGAGCTGCGTGTTCAGGACTGGGTGTCCAAGACTGTGTGTCCTCAGGTTTAAATACCTAGCCGCCCTAACCAGATGTACAGTTGTCATAGCAACTAGAACTGGTCCAACAAATCATTGTCTTCAACGAGTCACTGGTTTCATCCTCCCCTTCCCTTTACTTACTGTTGGTCCTTGTGAAGTCGTTGTATGATTGCATTATCCTTTGTCTTCACTGAGTGACTGCTTGATCTGATTGGCTTCATAATATCTTCCTACCTGATCCTTACTACCTAGCTGCTATTAGTCATTGTGCTTTCACTTCATTGAATACTTGACTATGGCTTGCCTAGTGTAGTCTACCTTCCGCTGCATGGTAATAGGTTTATTTCTATCGTTTGTCTTCGAAACTTCCACGTTTTGAAGACTTTCATAAAAATCGCCTATTCACCCTCCCTCTAGTCGATATAACGCACTTTCAGGGATGTTGAATGGCATGATAGGAGGCAACAAAACGGGTCACCCTTTTAGCCCTCCGCCGCACTCACACGGTATGTCCCAAGAGCTCATACTGAGAGTAGTCTACATCTTGACCACGCTCATTCTCGATGATCATGTTGTGCATGATCACACAAGCGTACATGATTTACCAAAGTATCTTTTGATCCCAAAATCTAGCCGGTCCTGTCACAATAGCAAATTGGGCTAGCAAAATCCCAAAAGCTCTCTCCACATCTTTTCTGGCCACCGTTTGAGCATTGTGGAAATCAAGATTTTTCTTACCTTCCGGTTTTTTCAACAGCTTCACAAATGTTTGCCACTTTGGGTAGATGCCATCCGCAAGATAGTAGCCATAGTTGTATGTACGACCATTTGCTACAAATTGCACTGGTGGCAGTTCACCATTTGCAATCTTATTCATCAGTGGTGACTGGTTGACAACGTTGATGTCATTCAAAGATCCATGCATTCCAAAAAAAAGGCATGCCAAATCCAAGTCTCTTGATCGGCCACCGCTTCAAGGATTATAGTGTAATCCTTTTTTTGGCCGTGGAATTGCCCATGCCATGCCTTTGAACAATTCTTCCAACTCCAGTGCATGCAATCTATTGAGCCAAGCATACATGAGAAGCCGCGAGCTTTGTTCATCTCCAATAGCCTTGCAGCGTCTTCAGCATTGGGAGATCTCAAATACTCCTCGTCAAACACTTGCACAATTCCGACTGCAAAGCGCTTGACACACATGATGGCTTGGCTCTCACCCATGGACAAGTGATCATCAACTAGATCAGCCGGAATACAGTATGTCAACATACGCAAAGCAGCTGTCACCTTCTGAAAGGTGCTATGCCCGAGCTCTCCGGCGGCATTCCTCCTTTGCTGAAAAAACCGGTCATGGCTCGCTAGTTTCTCTACAATGCGCCTGAACAACTCGGTGCTCATCCTAAACCGGCGACGAAAGTACGACTCCGGGTATGTGGGATTCTTCACAAAATAGTGCATCATCAATCTGTTGTGGGCATCGATCCTATCCCTCCAAATTTTTTGCCGACCCAAAACCGAACCACCGTGCTTCGGTTTTTTATTGATGTGCATAGCTAGGATCATTGCAAGATCCTCCTCCTCTTCCATATCAAATTCTTCTTCGGAAAAATTATATGACGAACTCATCTACAATGTTCAATATAAACTAGGCTATAAAAACTATAATCAACATGCACCAAATTCATGTAAAAACTGTGAAGTTTGAGCAATACATACCTTGCGGGCGTTTTGTCGAACACCTTGCGGGCGCCAAGCGGCAGTGAGCGGCCGGGCGCTGTCGTCGGAGGACTGCCGCGCGCAACGGGCGGCGGTGACTAGAGGGAGACGGAGGAAGCGTTTGAGAGTCCAGCGCGCGGGAGCGGGCGCAGCAAATAAGCGGCGCGCCATGGCGTTTCGGCCCGCGCACTGAACTAGATATGCCGCGCGCTGGAGCGCCCGGAGCGGTAGCGCGCACATAAAAAACACTAATATTTCAGCGCGGCGCTTATATAGCGCGGCTGTTGCAGATGCTCTAACAAGAAACCCTGTTTATTATTATAACTGTTCCTAACCGGATGATCCAGCCAAGGTGAGATATTAGAACATCTGAACCATTTTCAGTTCCCTTCCAATCAATCATCCCAAGGTGAGTGAGATATTGCAGGAAAACAAACTTGATCATCATCTGTATTTTCCTCGAAAAACGCTAGTAAAGCACGAGTATGACTAAAATTGCAATAAAATGAAAGAAATAGTTACCAGATAAAGTTACACCAGACTCAGATCATGATAATCATTAGAAGTGGAAAATATATTTATCTAAAGAACATCTAACTAGATGAGTTCAGATTGTTCTTTCCTCTACAGGTTTCAAGTTTCAAATGTCATACAACATCCACGCATTTACAATTCACACATTATAAACAAAGGCAATGCTGGTAAAACCGCTGCACCCTTCTTTTTCTGTATCAACTCAGCATACACAGAATTCTCCAAGAAATACCCAAACACTTGGGGGACCAAACAAGGCTTCACAAACAATGTGGCCCCAATGACTTCAAATCAGGCTCAACGACTAATTTGCAGATAACTGAACTCAAGGCTTCGATGAGAAGAGGTTGGGGTAGTTGAATGGATCGTCCTCCAACGATGTTGATCTCTGAGGCACATGAGATGGCGCATAACCCTCAAAGTCATTGGAAAAAGAGTCCTGATGATCAAATACCGGTTTCTGCGTCACCTCAGTTTGATGATGACTTTCCTTTTGGCTATCATCACTGTGGCTCTCATAAACCCTAGTGTTCTTCTTTAGATCGGCAATGCACAGTTTCGCAAGGTTTGCAGCAGCACGTGCTGCTGATGCAGCTCGCTCTGCTGAATCAGCAGCTGTTTGGGCAGCTGAAACCACACCATCCATATCAATATTTTCCCCGCTCTCTATAGGGGAGATCGAATGCACCTGTTCTGGACGATTCGAGAACATGTTCAAATCTTTGGGTGTTTGGGGAGCAGTCACTTCATCAACTGGCCTTGTGAAGAATTCTTGCTCTGTTGGCTTCACTGGAGGAGAATTTAAGGGAATCGAGTCACTTCTCTCCATAGAAGAAGCAGCAGAAGCAAATGGTGGGGGAGAGACAAAAGGAACAAATTGCTTCTTTTCATCTGGTAAAGCTGGCATCCTTGGCTGAGCAAATTGTGGAGAAACTGGGGGTTCTGAACTTTTCAGATAATTACAGAAAGCAGCATCAGCTGTTGGATTCTCTTCCAAGTCAGGTGGGTTTGAGAAATCATGAGCAGACGACTGTGAGCTTTGCACATGTGGACCAATATCTGGGGTTGATTGAGTACCAGAAGCTGGACGAATTGCTGCTTTTGGGACTTCAGGCAAATCCAGTGAGTCAAAGCCGCCATCAGATTCATAATCTTCACCAGGTTCGTCAGTGGCACTTGCAGCTACTGGTTCCACGTGTTTCTCCTTTGGAAGTGGCAGCGTTGAACCACTGAAGTAGGTTGGTCCATTCTAGTGAAAGGGAACATGTCACAAGGTGAGATTCAAAATAACGAAGCAACCACAGTTTCTTGTATGTAAACACTAACCAATAGATCTTCATGGGGTTTAAGATATTCCGTCTCTGTTGCTGATGGATCCCAGTCGATCTCATGCTCCTCAGCAATCTCCTTCAGCAGTTTCATCTTTATATCTACTGGAGGAGGACGGATTGAAAGTAGTTCAATTATCTGCATAGGTATTGATTCGAATCGTATCAGCATCATTCTAATGGTTAAGTAACATAAATAGATTGTACATTTTATCATGGAAGTTGGCATATGACCTGCCGGTTGACCCCAGAATCCGGCATAAGCTCTGCAGCTGCAGCAGCAAATTCTTTCCCATATTTAGTCGCAAACATCATTTGGACTTGCATCAGTTCAGGCAAATCTGAACACCTAGGAGCAGCAAAACAGATGCTGGATATTGCCTCTTTGAGATCTATAGGGCATTCCCTGAAGCAGGAAAGGAAATTTAACAGGTTAGGACAACCAATTTAGCTGCAAGCCTGTGAAAACTGTATAATCACCACATTTGAGAGGATACACTTCACCAACAAATTGATTAAGGATATAAGAAGGATAATTTATTTGTGTGCCTCCACCCAGGGAATTCAGTCTAGACAGATGGAGACCCAAAGAACTACACTGCACAAACAGCAGTATGCATATAAAACCAGGTCTTTCCTTCGGTTTGGAGAAGGTCAAAAGGAGGCAACAGTCTGATGCTTACGGGCCACCGGATATGCATCAGTCTCGCTATTTACATAAAAACAAAGATCTGACATAATCTGGTACAGAGACAAACTAAAATTATGCATTTCATTACATTTTCAAACAAATGGGCACATGCACTTTTTTTTGGGAAGAAAGTCAGGTTTTAAATTGAATAGCAATGACATTCATCACATGCCACATCCATCATTCAACTGCAAAAGCAACTGAGCACTAAGCCACTAACAACAGACTTGGGCGAACTCTGGGACTAGAGAGAGCTATAAGTTCAGTATGCCAAGAACAAAAAAGTCATTATTTAGTCACAAACATCATTTGGACTTGCATCAGTTCAGGCAAATCTGAACACCTAGGAGCAGCAAAAGAGATGCTGGATATTGCCTCTTTGAGATCTATATAGGGCATTCCCTGAAGCAGGAAAGAAATTTAACAGGTTGGGACAACCAATTTAGCTTCCAGCCTATGAAAACCGTAGAACAACCACATTTGAGAGGATACACTTGCAACAGCAAATTGATTAAGGACATATGAAGGATAATTTAGTGGGTGCCTCCACCCAGGGAATTCCTTCTAGTCTAGACAGATGGAGACCCAATGACTACAGTACATCGTCTCACTATACATACAGGAAAATAAAGATCTGACACAGAGTAATCAACAAACGCTTAGCACATATGGTTACTGAATAAGAAGAGGACAGGACAGGTGACAAACTTTTGGGCCTCAATGATGGGCAGGCGAACGGCGACGAGCTCGCAGAAGAGCTCCAGGATCTCCTGCGCCGCCATCATGTTCTCCTCCCGGATGATGTGCTCCACCTGCGACCACGGAGAAGAAGCAATTAATCATCAGTCCCCACCCCCAAAGTCCAAGAACCTAATCCCACTCTGCCGCCCCATAAGCAAGCCCACAGTAAGCGTACCCTGATTCTGGCGGTGGCTTCCTGGCCGGCCTCGAGGAGCTTGGCGATGTCCCGGCGCATCTGGCGCAGCTGCAGCTCCCGGCGGTTCCGCAGCAGCTTTATCCGCGGGATGGACAGCTTGAGCAGCGTCTTGCTGCGTTTTATCACCCCCCGCCAATCAGATCAGGAAAATAATCCAATCGGATCGAAATCAGAGCAGAGACCAAGAACTAGGCTCCCAGAGAAGGAAGAAAGCGTACCACTTGGCGGCGCGGAAGCCGCCGCCGGCGGCGGCGCCGCCCTTGCCGAAGAAGGCTTCCAGCATCGACATGTGGTTAATCGAGTGGAGGACGCGACTGGCGCGTGGCCGCGTGGGGGTTCGATCTAATCTAACTGGAGACGGCCAGAGCAAGGAGGAGGTGGAGACGATGGTGGGGGAGGGGCTGGGCTGTGCCGTGTGCGCGTCGAGCCCTGCCTGGAATCCACCTGCTCCACCGCGAGGAGAATCTCGGCCGTCCGTCCAGACACGTGGATGAGTGATCGGGTTGGGTGGCTTTGTTGTCTGGGACTTTGCTTCGCTCCAAAGAAAACTATGATTCCGTCTCAAGTAGTAGTACGTTTCGGTGTGCTAACAAGATTACTATAAGTTTTCCTCAAAAGAGATATTATTATAATTTTTTTGACAGGAAGAATATTATAAGTTAGTTATTAATCCGTTTCAAAATCTAAAAAGTGGTCGCGCGCTATTTGGCGTTCCCGAGCGATCGCGTCTGCCACACACATGCATGTGTATTTTTTTATCTCGTAGCGCATGTGGGTGCTGGCATTAAATGTGTTCACACTACTCTCATCAGTTAGATAAAACAAATTCACGCATTTTTATTTCGGCATTTCAAATTCTTTTAAAGCCATATCTTTTAAACCACACGTCAGAATTCAGTTCCGTTTTCACCGTTGGATTCATCGCGACGAGATCTTTAAAACTAGACCATGTATGGATATATTTCGATGAAATTTTTGATACTAATTTTGTTGCTATATGGTGCAACTAAAGTACTGCATTGTGCAATTTTAGTACTACAATGGTGCAACTTTTTTAAAATCAGTTGGCTTGTAATTTAGTCTAGTTGCACACACATTGATATTTAGTAGGCTTATAATGTAGTCTAGTTGCACACATTGCTGTTCAGCTGGCTTATAATGTAGTCTAGTTGCACACACATTGATGTTTAGTTGCCAGAAGGACTAGTTGCACACGTATATGTTCAGTTGACTTGTAATTTAGTCTAGTTGCACACATATGGATATTTAGTTGGCAGGACACTAATTGCACACACATATGCGCAATTGACGCGGCAATAGTCTAGTTGCACACACATTTGATATTTAGTTGACATGACTAGTTACGCACATATATGCTCGGTTGGCGCGGCAATGTAGTCTAGTTGCACACACATTGATGTTTAGTTGGCAGGACTAGTTACACACATATATGCTCGGTTGGCGCGGCAATGTAGTCTAGTTGCACACACATTGATGTTTAGTTGGCAGGACTATTGGCACATACATATGCTCAGTTGACGCAGAAATGTAGTCTAATTGCACACACATTGATGTTTAGTAGGCAGAAAGATTATTGGCACACACATATGCTCAGTTGGCGCAGCATGTAGTCCAGTTGCACACATATTAATATTTAATTGGTAGAAAGACTAATTCGTCGAAACATCTCATGCGGGGTCTACTTTTGAAGAACACGTCACGAGGGTCTCAACGGTGAAAACGGATCTGAATTTCGACACGCGGTTTAGAAGTTATGTCTTTTATAATTTTGAAAACTAAAAATTAATACATAAAAGATAAACGTGAGAAACATTAATGCATCGGCATGCAAGAGTTTTCATAGGATACTTTACGGTGAGACGGGTGGTCGTTTCCTTTATTTACTTTTTCTAAACGTGAAAGGGACATGTATTTATCTTATTTGACCGGCCGCTAGATCACTCTACTGGGCAGCCGGCCGTCTAGTAGACGCGCCCTAATCCGTTTGACCAAACAAATTTACGTGTTTTGGCGCTTACTATCAAAAGGGCTGTACGCTGCAACGGAAGAAAAAAACAATCATAGTGTCCAATGGTCATCATCGCACTTGGCTGCATCACCGAGATACACTATCACTCTCAATTTTGTCAAATCATGGATAATTTTTGAAATCATTAACATTTTTTAAACACGTGACATATTTGGAATCGTGAAGAATTTTTTAAATCCATGAACACTTTTAAACATTTCCAAACATTTTCCAAAATCAAGAACATTTATTGAATTCATTAACATTTTATACTAGTTACCAACATTTTCCTAAAATTGCGAATATTTTTTAAAACATTTTCTTGAATCAAGAATATTTCTAGAATCGATGATTTTTTTTTGGAAATTGGTGGAACCATTTTTTAAATACACGAACATGTTTTTGATTTAGCAAACATTTTTTAAAATGCATGATCATCTTTAGAATCAATGAAAAATTTATGAACGAATAAACTATTTTGTAAGTCGCCAACAATTTTTGAATTTTTAGGATAGTTTTCCTTTCATGAACATCTTTTGAATTGGTGAAATTTGGTTCAATTTCATTAATATTTTTTAATACACAAAATTTTTAGAAAATTCATGAATATTTTTTGATTTCTTGAACATTTGTTTTCAAAATGACGAACAGATTTTTAATAAGCAAACATTTTATTACCAAATCGCAAACATTTTTTGAATTCACAAATAATTTATGATTTATTAACCATTTTATTTCATAAAAATATTTTTAAAAAATTTGAAAACTTTTTGAAGTATAAAAATAAAAGCAAAAAGCAAAAAGAAAATTTTTAAAAACAGGCCGGCCCAAACGGGCGCACTGCATCTCTCAGCGCGCAAAGCGCAGTATAGGAGGTCCCTACTGCATGGGCCAGCCCAAAGGAATTCCCCTTTGTGAAACATTTTTTTATCACTTATAAGTGGCGATAGTGGGTAATATTTTGCAACTTTGGGAATAATTTTTGCGACGTACCACTAAAAGCAATAGCGCATTTATTATTAGGTGGTGATTTTGTCCACTTTAGACTACCTACTAAGAGCATATCTAGTCGATCTCGCAAACCAGGTCATTTGGTATAATACCCCCAGTTTGCGGGATCCATCCCGTATCCCCGTCCCGAACAGATCTGGCAAATCTGGCCTTCCCGAAAAAAAATTGTGGGATCCCGCATCTAGGATCCCATTTCCTCCAAATCTACGAGATTTCTTTGTCGGCTCCCCTTTCTCCTGGCGCGAACCCACTCCTGGTCGTTTCAGTTCCTGCCTCCATACCCCGCCGCCGTCGCCGCAAATCCTCGCCGCTTGTTGCTGCCCCCGGCTGCCCCGCGCCGCCTTAAAGCTCCGCCGCCCCCGCGCCGCATCCATTCCACCTAGCTTCAGCCGGCGGGGACGCCTATTTGTGTCTGGTAGTTGCGGCCGATGCCATCGCCATGGATCCGCCCCGGAGCTTGGTGCGCGGGCTTGTAGCTTGCGGATCCAGTTGCTTCGGGCGCTTTTGAGCGGCACGCATCGGAGGAAGTGGGCGCCGCGGCTTTGCTTTGGCCGGCAGGGAGAAGAAAGGGTCATGCGGCGCCGCTTCGCTTCATCCAGGAAGGGAGGGGTGGCGCGACGCGACTTCAGTCGCCTGAGGAGAAGAAGGGGGCGGCGCGGCTTTCCTTTGGGCGAGGTATGTCCGTTACGCACTGGTTCATGCTCAATTTGGCCCGGAGTATAGCTGGCCAAACGGGCCGGGCCAAACAGGCCAGCTCGCTCACACGCCGGCACGGCCCGCCATGGGCCAGGCACGGCACGGGCTAAACGGGTCGTGCCCGACACGCGGCACGCCTTGGGCCGTGCCTGGGCCTGGAGCCTGGGCACACGGGCCGGCACGGCACGTCCCGTTTAATTTTTTATATATTTTTCAGATTTATATATATATATATATATATATATATATATATATATATATATATATACCTAAAATATAGCCCAATAGGCCTAAAAACCAGCCCAACAGGCTGAAAATGTGTAGCCCAGCGTGCTAAACGGGCCATCGGGCCGGCCCATTTACTAATTAGGTCGTGCCATCGGAAAAAGGAGAGTAGTTCAGGGCATCTTGTAATAACAAGATCAATGGGATAGAATGTAAGATTGGCAAGTGTGTGTAGTTATTCATAAGGATATTTCGGTGGTAGGGAATTGCAAAGGCAACATGCACAAAGTCTCGAGAGAATATCGTAGAGTATCTTTGGAATCTTCTGATGTAGCAGGCAATCATCTGAAATAAGGGGCTCTCCGAGCGGATGTGATCACGAGATCCTAATGTTCGAGTTAGTAAAATGTTTAACCCGAATAGACGAGAGATCAGAGTCCCAGAGTATAGACGAGGAGTAAAAGATCCTAATACCACCCAATGGCGACGTGGGCCCGTAAGCCACACAACCAAGTTAGTAAAAGTTTTTCATTGACTAGACTCAACTTCGGCCAAGGAGTTGGAAGGGGGGCTACCTACAGGCAGTCGACTCTGATACCAACTTGTGACGGCCTCGATTCAATCGTACACTAATCATACACGCAAATGTGTACGATCAAGATCAAGGACTCACGGGAAGATATCACAACACAACTCTAGACACAAATTAAAATAATACAAGCTTTATATTACAAGCTAGGGGCCTCAAGGGCTCGAATACATAAGCTTGAAAACACAAGAGTCAGCGGAAGCAACAATATCTGAGTACAGGCATAAGTTAGACAAGATTGCCTTAAGAAGGCTAGCACAAAAGCAACAACGATCGAAAAGGCAAGACCTCCTGCCTGGGAGCCTCCTAACTACTCCAAGTCGTCAGCGGTCTTCACGTAGTAGTAGGCATCCTCCGGGTAGTAGTAGTCATCAGTGGCGTCGTCTGGCTCCTGGGATCCGTCATCTGGTCGCAACAATCAGGTATGGGGGGGAAAAGAAGTAGCAAAGCAACCGTGAGTACTCATCCAAAGTACTCACAAGACTTACATCAGATCTAATCTAAGTATGCATCTGTATCAAAGGAAAAGGGTGGTATCTGTGGACTAAACTGCAGAATGCCAGAAGGGAAGGGGACAACCGAGCCTATCGAAGACTAGCATCTTCTGGAAACCACCATCTTGCAGCAACATGAGGGAGTAGGGTAACATAAAGTAAAGTAGCAGTAGTGTTATCAACCTCGGCCAGAGACCCTTTCTCGATTCCCTGCGAGAAAGCAATCCCAGAGCCATACTATCCATTTCTCATCTCATATCCAAGTCTCATCTCCATGTCTCATCTCAAGTATCCAGTTCTAGTTGTGTCGATCGAGATACAACTCCAAGTGTCCGTTACCGTAGGACAGGCTATCGATAGATGTTTTCTTTCCTGCAGCGGTGCACCAACTTACCCACCACGTTCGATTAACTTCGGCCGGACACACTTTCCTGGGTCATGCCCAGCCTCGGCCAAACAATACGCCGCAACCCCGACCTAGGCTTAATAGAGAGGCCAGCACGCCGGACTAAACCTATGCCCCCAGGGGTCATGGGCCATCTCCCCGGGAACTCCTGCATGTTGCGTACGCGGCCGGTGAGTAGACCTAGCTACCTCCTTCAACAAGGTAGGTGCTTACCAGTCCAACCCGGCGCGCGTCGCTCATTCACTGACGTCTATTAAGCTTCGGCTGATGTATACGATGCAGAACGCCCATACTATGCCCACATGATGGTTAGTGCTATCAGGCCAGAGGCCCCTCGGATCAAATATCCAAATCGTAGTGGATTAGGAACGTGCGGTAACGAGCACAGACTCACGATCGATGACACCCCGTCGCCCTGTCTCGAGTACTTGCGACAAGGGCTAAGAATGCTCGGCCACGCCTCGTAAGTATCTCGCGGGCACCTTCCAAGTCAACCCGACTCCACATCACTCGCTATTAAGCTCGTGCGAGTACCCCTCAGGGTCGACCCGTCTTTAGTAACATGGTTCAGTGTAAAGTCATAGTAACCATAGTAACTGTGTGTCTAACACCAAGGTGAAAACCCGAAGAATCACCCCCGGTGAATTCCACTCGATGTTGTCATCAAGGTGAACGTAAGAGGATCCACCGTAAAGCTACACTACGGAGATCTCATCAGGAGTGATGTAAGAGGTTCCACCCTCGGCACTCTATGGTAACTCTGCAGAGTCGTACAACTAGGGGGGTGATGTGCGGTGTCGGGGCCTGGACGTCGATCACATTGATCAAGTCATCGTACATAAAGCGGGGCAACTGGGACAAGGTGGGGGGTCACTGATGGATCACTAACCAACCTATACTAAGCAGTTTAGGATAAGCAGGTAAGTATGAAAGCAGGTAACAAAAACAGGCTATGCATTAGAGTAGGATCATACAGAAAGCAGTAGCAGTTCTAATGCAAGCATGAGAGGAAAAGAAATGGGCGATATCGGAATGCTCAAAGGGGGGGGGGTTTGCTTGCCTGGTTGCTCTGGCAAGAAGGAGGGGTCATCTTCGATGTAGTCGAACACACGGACATCGGTAGCGGTCTCGGAGTCTACCGGAAAGGAGTAACGGAGGGGGAACACAATAAATAACAGAGCAAACAAAGCAACACAAAGCATAACATGGCAATGCGCGGTGCTAGAGGTGACCTAACGCAGTATGAGGTGATACCGGTGAAGGGGGGAAATATCCCCGGCGTTTCGGGTTTTCAGACAGATGAAGCGGAAGGGGAAAGTTGCATGTTTGCTATGCTAGGGTTGCATGGCGGACGAACGGGCTGCGTGTCCGGATTCGTCTCGTCGTTCTGGGCAACTTTCATGTATAAAACTTTTTCATCTGACATACGGATTATTTTCTATTAATTTTCAAAGGTTTAAACAATTTCTAAAGTTTCTGGTTTTATTTTAATTTGTTTTAATCCGAGTTGACCAAGTCAACTTTAACTTGTCAAAAGGGCAGGGAGTGGCCCACATGTCATAGGTTATACCTAAAAAATAAATAAAACTAATATAATTGAAAGGAACCCACATATCATTGTCACATAAATTAACTAGTGCTAATTAGTCCCTAATCTAACCTACTCCTAATTAACTGGGCCGGCCACTGGCACAGCCGTGCCTAACGTGGAGTGGCTGTGCCACGGTTGTGTGGCCATGGTCAATACACATGGGTGCAGAGGCAGCGGCCATGGCCATTCTCAACAACAGCAAGCAGCATGAGGTAGTAGCGCAAGCAAACAAGGGCAGCGGCAGCAAGAATTAAGAGCAGTAGCAGCGGCAGCAGCTTAGCAGGAGCAGCAGCGGTAACCAGCGGCAGCAGCAGGCAAGGACGCGGGCGCGCACGCACGCGCGGGCGTAGGCAGAAGATGGCCACGGCCGAGCGCAGCCAGGGGCGGTGCAGGTCGCGGGCAGTGCGCCGGCTGGTCAAGGTGGGAGCGGGCTAGGCGCGGCTGCAGCAGCAGGAAGCAGCATGCGCAGGCGCGGAAGCAGGAAGCAGCAGGGGCGCGTACGCGGACACTGAGCAGCGGCCCCCGGCTCGTACAGGCGACTACGGCGACGGATCGAGACCGGGATGAGGGGGATTCGGAGGAGGAGCTCACTATGATGCGGATGACGAGGTCGGGAAGGCCGGGGACGTTCGGGATGGAGCGAAATGACGCCGGCGGCCGGCGGTGCGGGATGTCGAAGACGAGATCGACGACGGCGATTTGGTGCGGCTCCGCTCGATTTGACGCTCTGAATGGACGAGGTTGACGATGGCGATCCTCCTGGACTCGTCGGTGCGGCGAGCGGTGGCCGGTGGCCGCGGGCTTGACGACGGCGTGGTGACGTCCCGCCCGGCCGTCAAAACAGAGAGATGGGGAGGGGTGAGCGAGAGGCTGTGGGAAGAGCGCGAGCGAGGGGGGTCTGGGGCTAGGGTTAGCAGGGAGGGGTGCGGGCGACGACCTTATCCAAAGGGGGAGCCGTGGGATGCTCGACGTGTGGCGCCGGCCATGGAGATGGCGCCACGGCTGCTCTCTGCCTCCCACTGTAGCGGGAGGTGGAAGACAGGGGAGGCGCTCTGGGTTGTGCGTGCACCGAGGCCACTAGGGCCCATGTGCACAGTAGATCTCTAGGCCCATTTCTTTTTTATCCTTTTCTGTTTTATATTTCTGGCACCGTTTTCTATTTTCCTTTTGTACCAAACGATTTTTGATAAACATGAAATTTGACATATAAATAAGAGGGGTTATTTTGAGTTAGCACAAAAAGTTTGGGGCAATTAGACTTAAATAAATAATATTTTATTTTGAAAAGGCCATTTTATTCATTGTTGGACCACTTATTAATTTCCTAGGAATTTATGCGAGTCAAGTGAAGTTGGTTTCAACATTACAATGATCAGGGGAATTTATAGGATTATTTGAACATTTTAGTTCTACCGTTCGAAGAAATAATCGTTTCACTTGCAATTTAAATTTCAATTTGACTTTGATTTTGGTCAAGTGGCCATTTGCATAGTAATCATGATTAGATGGCCACTATTAAGGGGAGATTACCGTAGCATGATCTCCGGGGTGTTACACAACTTGAAAAGTGTGTGTGTCTTTGCGAAGGCAATAATCCAGGTTTTTGGCTCGGAGTATTTTCGAGTTCCAAACGAAGAAGACACAAAGAAGCTCATGGCAATGACCAAAGATAGGGGATGGCCGGGCATGCTAGGTAGTATTGATTGCATGCATTGGAGGTGGAAGGACTGGTCGGTGACTTGGGCAGGGCAATACACTGGCCACAAACATAAACCCACCATCGTGCTTGAAGCCATGGCTTCACATGATCCATGGACTTGACATTGCTTCTTTGGTTTGCCGGGGTCTCTCAATGATATCGATGTTTTGCAACGGTCTCAATTATTTGCTTAGCTAGCTAGCGGCAAAGCTCCGGCTTGCAACTATACCGTCAACGACCATAACTATACCATGGGGTACTATCTTGCCGATGGTATTTATCCTTCATGGTTAACATTTGTGAAGACCATTATTGACCCTAAAATCAAGAAGCACAATTTTTTGCCGAATCATAAGAAGCTTGGCCAATGGATATTGAGAGGGCATTGGTGTGTCGCAAACTCGGTTTGCCCTTGTTTGATGTCTTGCTCACTTCTGGGATAAAAAATCTCTCCGAAACATTATGACTGCTTGTGTAATTTGATACGTCTCCATCGTATCTACTTTTCCAAACACTTTTGTCCTTGTTTTGGACTCTAACTTGTATGATTTGGATGAATCTAACCCGGACTGACGCTGTTTTCAGCAGAATTGCCATGGTGTTGTTTTATGTGCAGAAAACAAATATTCTCGGAATGACCTGAAACTCCACGGAACATCTTAGAAAAAATAATAAAAAATTCTTGCTAAAGATGAAGACCAGGGGGCCCACACCCTGTCCACGAGGGTGGGGGCGCCCCCCCTAGGGCGCCCCCCCTACCTCGTGGGCCTCCTGGATGCCCTCCGATGCCAACTCCAACTATATATATTTGCTTTCGGAGAGAAAAAAATAGAGGAGAAGAAATCATCACGTTTTACGATACGGAGCCGCCGCCAAGCCCTAAAACCTCTCGGGAGGCTGATCTGGAGTCCGTTCGGGGCTCCGGAGAGGGGGATTCGTCGCCGTCGTCATCATCAACCATCCTCCATCACCAATTTCATGATGCTCACCATCGTGCGTGAGTAATTCCATCGTAGGCTTGCTGGACGGTGATGGATTGGATGAGATTTATCATGTAATCGAGTTAGTTTTGTTAGGCTTTGATCCCTAGTGTCCATTATGTTCTGAGATTGATGTTGCTATGACTTTGCTATGATTAATGCTTGTCACTAGGGCCCGAGTGCCATGATTTCAGATCTGAACCTATTATGTTTTCATGAATATATGTGAGTTCTTGATCCGATCTTGCAAGTCTATAGTCACCTACTATGTGTTATGATCCGGCAACTCCGAAGTGACAATAATCGGGACCACTCCCGGTGATGATCATAGTTTGAGGAGTTCATGTATTCACTATGTGCTAATGCTTTGTTCCGGTTCTCTGTTAAAAGAAGGCCTTAATATCCCTTAGTTTCTAATAGGACCCCGCTGCCACGGGAGGGTAGGACAAAATATGTCATGCAAGTTCTTTTTCATAAGCACGTATGACTATACACGGAATACATGCCTACATTATATTGATGAATTGGAGCTAGTTCTATGTCACCCTATGTTATGACTGTTACATGATGAACCGCGTCCGGCATAATTATCCATCGCTGTTCCGGTGCCTACGAGTTTTCCATATACTGGTTTACGCTTATTTACTTTCCCGCTGCTACTATTACAATCACTACAAAATACCAAAAACATTACTATTGCTGTCTTTACTTTTGCTGCCGCTACCACCACTATCATATTACTTTGCTACTAAACACTTTGCTGCAGATACTAAGTTTCCAGGTGTGGTTGAATTGACAACTCAGCTGCTAATACTTGAGAATATTTTTTGACTCCCCTTGTGTCGAATCAATAAATTTGGGTTGAATACTCTACCCTCGAAAGCTGTTGCGATCCCCTATACTTGTGGGTTATCATAATTTTACACAACATGATCGTCGAGGATGACAGGGATTTGGAGTACAACTATGACAATGTTGGTTGCCGTGTGAAGCCCGCTAGAGACGCAAATGAGATCAGTGCATTTCTAGAGAATTACCGAAAGATCGAGAACCGTGATACACACAATCAATTCCAGCATGATCTTATTGAGCATGGGTGGCAACTCTATGGGGGGAGATAGATCCCCAATTGTCATTTCTGTTCATGTGAAATTTGAACACTTTGGTGTTGTAATAACTATTTGAGTTCAAAACAATTGTTGTAATGAAGACTATTATTATATTGTGGGTTGCTTTTCAGACCATTTATATATTCGTATGTTGAATTTACATTAAGATTCCATGTGGTTGGCTTTATTGAAATGTGCAATTTGTTTGATGTTATGCACAATTTAAGGTGCGACGAGCGCTTAGCTACGAGACGCGTTTGCGGGATCTGTTCCGTTGTAGCGCTCGCCACACCGTAAAATAGATTTACCGGATCCCTTATATGCGTTTTGTTCGAAAATCGCACAACACTAGCCGTGGGCAGTGGTCACACTTGATGACCGACAACGGGGAGCCGATGAGTTGCTGGGCTAGTGCCGGGCCCGGCCGACGGCCACTGGGCATGGCTGTGTCGGTGGTTTGTTGATGAGTGACATCCGAGCACCTAAAGGAGGAGGCCGTACTGAGATGTGACACAAAGTCTTTGCGGGCATCCATCCAAAATGTGACGGCGCCAGCGGCTGGATGCATCGAATCTGACGCCAAAGGTAAGGGTAGCATATCTTTTTATTTATGCGCCGGCGACGATGAGAGAGGCCAAAATCTGGGTGGTGAGGAACGCAGCAAGTCCTACAAAGCATCGGTGGTGGCGGTGGAGGCCGGAAGGGAGGCGCCGGAGTAGATGTGACGCGGGGGTGAGGTGCGATTGAAAGGGAGAAGATTTTTTACTTGAGCGGTGGGCATCCGAGTAAACATAGACACCCATAAACAGTTTAAGAGTTTGGCTAGGTGCCGGTTTTACTCCTCTATAGCCTTTTATGGGATCGGCTAGAGATGATTTAATAATTTATAAAAAATCAAGGAATGAAATCTACACTATTCCTAGCGAAAATGGACATGCTAAACATCATCTAAAAATTAATTTTGGAAAAGTCAGTTTTCTAAGCCATTAGATTTAAGATCCAACAACAGTCTTTTTGTCCTTTTCCTCCGTCTTTCTTCTTCTCCAACCGTCCCTTCTCATGCAAAATTTACTTAACGAAAATTCAGTCAACTTACATATGCTATTGTATAAAAAGGAAACTAATTTGACCTTGGTCGAACCATCAAGGATCTTTGCACTACACCAGAGCAGATTAATCTTTTCCCGCAAAAAGAAAAAGAAGAAAAAAAGAGAGCAGACGAATCTTGATGTCAGACAGTTAAAGCAGAGGAAGTGCTAAATCTAACTGACAACTTCACGGCCACACATAACCATCTCGAATTTATTTCAGCACAACTCTTAATCCAGGAAGACATTAGGCTGGTCATAGTGGGGAGTAACTTAGACTAGTAACATACATATGTTACTAGTCTATGTTATTACCTTCATAGTGGGTAGTGTCATAGGTGTGGTAACATAGTTGCCTTCATTTATTACTTTGTAGACTCATTATGCATTGGAAACCGCTATGTGATGGTAACATATTATGTTACTCTATTTGCCTCTCTCCTCATTAACTACTTGCCACATCATCATTTTTGCTTATGTGGCATCTATGTTACTACCTATGTTACTCCCACTATGAGGCTGGTAAGCATTACTACCTATGTTACTCCCACTATGAGGCTGGTCATAGTGGGAGTAACATAAGCAAAAATGATGATGTGACAAGTAGTTAATGAGGAGAGAGACAAATAGAGTAACATAATATGTTACCATCACATAGCGGTTTCCAATGCATAATGAGTCTACAAAGTAATAAATAAAGACAACTATGTTACCACACCTATGACACTACCCACTATGAAGGTAGTAACATAGACTAGTAACATATGTATGTTACTAGTCTAAGTTACTTCCCACTATGACCAGCCTTAGTCGACTTGATCGACATAGAAATACGTAGCATTATTCTGCCAAACTCACCGGAGAGTGTTTCATGTCCAGCGGACAGTTGTACTATCTATTTCTTGCATGCAGGGAGTGGAGCACCGCAGAGGCACTTGTTATGCTGAAAGTTGTAGAGATCGAACCTCGCCGTGTTCCCGCCGGTGGGTATAGGGCCGCAGAGCCTGTTGTAGCTGACGTTGAAGAACTGCAGATTGGACAAGTTGGCGACCTGCGCCGGGATGCTGCCATGGATGGCATTGTGGCTCACGTCGACGAAGTAGAGCTGCTCCGGGAGCACCACGCCCGAGAGGTCGAAATCGAAGGCGTTGCGGGACAGGTCGATGTACTGCAACTCCTTCCCGCGGCCAAAGAGGCCTGACGCGTCGCCGGTCAGGTCGTTGCGCGACAGGTCGAGGTGCGCAAAGTTCACGGCGGCGAACCCGGCCGGGACTGGTCCCGTGAGGTTGTTGTGCGACAGCCAGAGGTAGACCTCGTCCGCAGACTTGCTGAGGAACATCGAGGGGATGGCGCCGGTGAGGCGGTTGCGGCTGAGGTTGATGCCGGACAGGTTGGGGATGGTCCCCAACGACGCCGGGATGGCGCCGGTGAGCGAGTTGAAGGAGAGCTCAAGGAAGGTGAGCTTCTTGAGCGCGCCCAGGAAGGACGGCACGGGGCCCGACACGGCTGTCCAGGAGATGCGAAGGCTCGAGAGGTTGGAGAGCTTGCCGATGGCCGGCGGTATAGGGCCCGAGAGCGCCGGGAGGTGGCGCAGGGTGAGGTCCTGCAGGTGTGGGAGGCCGGCGAGGGCGGTGGGGATGGTGCCCGTGAGGTTGGCGTCCTGGAAGACGGCGAGGCCGACGACGCGCCCGGTGAAGTGGTCGCAGGTGACGTCGTACCAGTCGCAGCAGGGGTTGTCGGGCGTCCACGACGCGAAGTGGTAGGCGTTCCCGAGGGCGGCCTTGACGGCGAGCAGCGCCGCCTTGTCGCCTGGGTGGCAGTCCTTGTACGTCGGGTCCGGAGAGGGCTCGGCGTTGGCCGCGCCGGCGAGGAGAGAGCAGAGGAGGAGGACGAGCAGAGCGCGTGAGCGCATCCTCATCCTGTCGGCTGTGTGTGTGGCTTTGATGTGATGGGAGTCCACTTGGGTGTGCTGCGCCCTCCGTCTTCGTCTTCATGTACAGACTCATCGATGCACTCAGACCTACCTAAATGAGCACTGAAGAGTCAGAGAAGAAGCCAAACATGGATCCATCGAGAAGAGCTGAGGATAAGATGCATATAATACAGCTGGCTTACCCCTCACATGCGATGTGTTTGGCGAATCGGCACCCGCTGGACGACCGGTCCAGCACGCTACCTCTCTAAGCAGTACAATTGCACGTGTTTAGTTCATTGCTATGTTTATGACTAGCCACACTTTTTTTCTACATGGTTTACAAGTCATTGACTCAATTTTTTTGTCAAATTTTGTCAAATTTGTGACGTTCACTTTGTTAGACGCATTGTTTGTGGCGGTCACACTTTGACTAAGCTTAATTAGATCAAAGTTAATCATCAACTAAACCAACCTAAAATAATTCATCAAAATGCAAGCATCCACCCTACATGTCATTATTAGTTTGAAGACTATTTTTCACAAATACGTAAGACACATATCTTTTCATATTTATAGAGGGAAAATACATGCATTTTTGCTTCGATGGACCCTCCCTAAACACAAAAAGGCTGAGATTGCCCGATACCCCTTCATAGCCAGGGGTATGATGGTCTTATTTTAAAAAGTCGTCGCATGGCCGCCCACGCCGGGATGCGCTGTACGTATACGTATACGGCGGTGTTTTTTGACGCCGTGGTGTAACTCGCGCCGCGGTACAGGGTCAACGAACCAATCACACGGCGGGTTTCGTTCAGGGCGCGCGTGCCGCCTCCCCTTGACTGTCGCGCGCCGCTTCCCCTTGACTGCCGCGCGGGCCGGTTGACCCCTACCAACAGCCGCACTACCTCGCTTGCCAGCGGTCGGCTACCAAAAATGCTACACCTACGAAAAGGTCGCACATCAGCCTTTACGTAACTTTTCGTAGCAATCTTACGTAGGTGTAGCAAAGCTCGTCGGCTACTATCGCCGCACCCTCGGATGTCGCGCTCCCGCTGCCTCCCGTCTTCCCCGCCGCCTGGGCTGCGGCGTCCCGTCCCGTCCCGTCGAATGCCACCGCATTAACGCCGCCACCCCCGTACCGCCACATGCCGCCGCATTAACGCTTTTGGCGCCCCTGCCCGCCTATAAATCGGGTGCCCAGCTGTCTCCAGCTGCACCCACCACCGCCCGCCCTTCTCTCGCATCGACCGCGTCGCAATAGCCATGTCGAGAAGCGACTTCGACGACGGCACGACACCGGGATCCTGGCCATTGAGCGTCACGCTGGGCCAGACGGAGGATCTGTCCCGAGTTAGCCTCTACATCCCGCCGTCGGAGAAGGAGTCGCGGCCGTGGCGGATCTCCGTCGAAGGCTTGGCAAAGCAAGGCCCATCCACGACTGAAGAGGATCTGCACGCTCACCTTGGCGGCCGGTGGAACAACAAAACCCGGTGGCGGTTTTGGACGCGCAAAAATTGTGCCAACATGATCACGACATTCAAGCGGGCTGCGAGAAGAGAGATCCCCTTTCCCACCGTCGCCGAAGCCGGCCCTTCCCGCGCCCGTGCCCCCGTCCCCTGCCCCGGCGGGTGTTGTAATCCCGCCGGAGCAGGCGGCATTATAGCAGGACGGCGACCCCAAGGACACGCCAGGCTTGCTGGTGGCGTTGCCCAGCTCGACAGAGGAGGCCGCGGCGGCGGCCGTGGTAGATGCGCAGGCAGCGACAGCTGTGGTGGCCGCGGAGGATGATGAGGACTAGAACGTCAGCCGCGACGCGGCGGTTATCGACCTTGTCGTTAGTGACGACGACGAGAAGTAGAGTAGGTTTCTTAAGTCGTAGTTCAAATTCCATTGAATCGTTGTAAAAATTCTAAAAATGAATGGAATTTTTAATGTTTGTCTAAAGGTTGTTTGAATTGGCTTTTAAAATATTTGAAAACATCGCCGGCCGGCCGATTAGATGAAATTATGTGGAATATGTGAAGCAGTGAAAAAAAATTGCCCGACGATTCCCCGATTTTTTGATCAAACTAAAAAGAACCGGAATGTCCCCTCCTACTTGAACGGTCTCCTCTAAAGATGGTAAATTTTTGATCGTCTTCAGAATGACACCAAATTTGGCCAGCAAGTGGGCATGCCCCATTCCAGTAGTCCCCGCAATATTTGAACGACTTCCGGGAACAGACACACGTTGCGTCACGTCCGGCAGTATTTTAGAGTTTTCTTGCCGGAAAATCCTAGAAAATGCATGGAATGTAAAAAAAACAAAACTTGGCATCGATGCTTCTCATGATGATACAAGGTTGTTGAAAAATTTGGGTTCATTTGAAGGATGTCGGAAAAAACATCCTTTCGGACGGACCCTTTCCTCCTACTCGAACAGCCTCCTAGGAACATGGTAAATTTTTGGTATCTTCAGAATGATGCCAAATTTGGCCAGAGAGTGGGCATGCCTCTTCTAGTAGTCCACGAAATTTCTGGAAAGACGCACGTTGCGTCACATCCTGGAAGTATTTTAGGGTTTTCTCAGCGAAAACCCTAGAAAATGCATGGAATCACAGAAAGCAAGGAAACTTGGCATGGATGCTTCTCATGATGATAAAAGACTGTAGAAAAACTTGGGTTCATTTGAAGGATGTTGGAAAAAATGTCCTTTCAAACGGACCCTTCCCTCCTACCCGAATGACCTTCAGTGAACGTGGTAATTTTTTGTCATCATCAGAATGACACCAAATTTGGCCAGCAAGTGGGCATTCCCATTCCAGTAGTCCACGCAGAATTTGAACGAATTCTGGGAACAGCTGCACGTTGCGTCACGTCCAGACAGTATTTTAGGGTTTTCTCGCCGGAAAAACTTTAGAAAATGAAAGGAATGTCAGAAAGCTACGGAACCTGGAATGGATGCTTCTCATGATGATTCAAGGCTGTAGAAATTTTTTGGGTCCATTTGAAGGAAGTCAAAAAAAGTTTGCAATCATTTCGTGGAGGTGGAGAGAAAGTGCTTCTACATGGTGTTTGTCTTGGCATGCATGAAATGACACCAAATTTTGCCATCATCTAGGCATGTCCATTGCACTAATCCACGCAAGATTTGAACAAATTTGAACACTAATTAAACGCACGTTGCTTCATGTACATGCAATGTTATAGGCCATTTTCACCAGGAAAACCCCAAAAAATGCATAGAATGTCGGAAACTAACAAAAAATGGCATGCACGACTACCAAGATGATGCCAATGTGTGGAAAAAATTTGGGGTCATTTAGTGGAGGTGGAGAGAACGTGCTATGAGGCATGCCCTGCCGGCATCCCCGAACGGTCCTGCTTGTACATGGCGTGTTTCTTGGTATGCATGATGACACCAATTTTTGCCAGCATGTCGGCATGCCCATGGAAGGCCCCCACGCAAAATTTGAACGAATTCGAACACCGAAAGCATGTTGCGTTATGTCCCCAGAAAGATCATAGAAAATGCACAGAATGTCAGAAATCAATGAGAATTTGCATGCATGATTGCCATGGTCATGGTAGGGTGTGGAAAAAGTTTGAGATCTTTTGGCGTAGGTGAAAAAAACACTTCTTTCAGACTTGCCCTCCGGCAGACCCGCACGGTCTTGGTTGTACATGGTGTTTGTGATGGCATTGGATGAAATGACAGAAAATTTTGCCAACATGTGGGCATGCCCATGGAAGGCCCCCAAGCAAAATTTGAACTAATTCGGACATCGAACGCACATTTATCACATCTGGTAGTGTTTTAGGGTTTTCCCCCAGGAAAATCATAGAAAATGCACAGAACATCGGAAATCACGAGAGTTTGCATGCATGATTGCCATGGTCATGGGAGGGTGTAGAAAAATTTTGGGCTTTTTTGGTGGACGTAAAAATACTTTGAAACAATTACATGAAATCATGTCCTGGTTGTACATGGCGCTTGTGCTGGCATCCCATCCCATTGTTAAGAGTGTTGGAAGAAATAGAGCCTTCTCAGGACGTGTGAATCTGGGCCGTCGGATTAGCGTTCCAAACGACTCCGGACAGTCGGATCTTCAGGGGAGCAGATCCTGGCTGTCGGATCACTATTGTTAGCGGACACAAATATTTAGTGAGATGTTGGTTCAACATGTAGTTAGGCTATGCTCTTAGGAACTTCTGTGGCCCTCATTGTTGTTGGAAACTCTGGTCTTTGCTATAACAAAGCACATTTTCCTTTGGAAATAACAATGTGCTCATTGATGCTGTTTAGTTTATACTAATTTTTTCTGCATGATGTCGTGAAGGAGTGGTATACTGAACTGTAATTAGCACCACTGGAACAAGTATTAACCCCTCCATCAACATTTGCTTAAAAAGTAAATGAAAACAGGTCTAATATAAGAAGTTAATTTTAAAATAAAACTTATGGATATGAAATGACTATTTTTTTACTGATTTACAATATGTGGTTCACTACTCTCTTTATCAGGTGTCCATATTATTTCTTCTTTTTGGTGTGGTGTGCCACCCTGGTGAGAGACGGTAGGAAGAATAGGAAGCAAAAAGGGATGGTGGGGAGGACTTGCGTTCACATGATTGGTTGGGTCATGGATATGTGTAGCTAGGTAGCATGGCTAATCTTGTGCCTGAGGCACAAATAGATCGAGCGGTACTTCAAATTTTCTCCACCTAATGATATTTTTGTTATTTCCTTCTGAATACTTAGCCAAGCAGTGTTTCATTCATGTGAAACTCAAGATGTGATAGTGGCAACATCAAAGAGATAGTGGTGCATGTACATGCTCACAATTTGACAAATAGTGGTGCAACCCTATATTTTGCTATTTCTCTCTTCTTCCTATTTCTAGTTCCTGAACTGAACTTCTATCCTTTTCTGCAAACTTAGAAGAGCAAATAATGGTTTGCTTATTTAGTTTTTTGGTGTTAGTTACTAATGTGGAGATATATTAGAATGTGACGAGGAAGTGATAGGTTTGGAGCTCTCTAAAAATAGAGGCATCTTAGTTGTCTACATTTTTTTTGGGTCAGTTCATAGATAATGGTTTGGCATATGGCATTGTACTGAACCAATATCATGTTTTGTTTTAATATTTGCAATGCTTCAATTATTGTATTACTGTATTTGACATGATGGACATGACTGTACCCGACAACACCGCTGCTGGGTGCGGCAAGCCGCACTTCCTAACTAGTGCATGAAATGGCACCAAATTTTGCCAGCATATGAGCATTGCCCACGGAAGGCCCCCTCAATTGGTCCAGCCTAGTAGACGCCAACTTTGACTTAGGGTTATAAAAAGTGGCAACATATTTTGAGTGGGTCTCCAAAATAACAAATATATCACATTCTTGTTTATGCGACTCTCGCCACGAAACTTCTCAATGTTCTGGTGCTAGGACTCCATTGAGCCCGGTATTTTGAAGAATTCAAAAATCAACTTTTGAAGTTTGAAAATGCCTGACAAAAAACTCTTGTAAATAAGGATGTACGTTACATGTTTGTAAATTCTCATGATGAAATATTTAAGGGCTTATTTGGATTGAGGAATTCAAAAATGGAGGAATCAAAAAATCCAGACGATTCAAATCCAAATAACCCCTTAGATGTGAGCTACACCGAGAGCAAAATCATGTGTGTTTACAGTGAATTGAGCACAAGCACACGCGAGTAGGAGTGTTGTGTCGTTCATCGCCACAGGAGGCCCTTCGCTCGAACGCACTGCTCAGGATGCCATGCCCCCCGCCCGAATCAGGACGAGCTTTGCCCGGTGAAGGCAATTGGGGAGGGACGAGTCCTCTTGTGGGGGTGAGCCGATGACCCAGTGACCCTTGGGCAGGGTGACACGTCGCTTTCTCTGTCTTTTGACCTTCCAACAAAGATCAAACGACTCATGGTGTTGACTGGTAAATACTACTCCCTTCGTTTCAAAATAGATGACCCAACTTTGTACTAATTTTGTACGTACTAAAATTAGTATAAAGTTGAGTCATCTATTTCGGAACGGAGGGAGTACTTTTCACTCACAAGTCAAATACCTAATTTTCTTAGTGCGTTAGTCACGTGTTTCATGTTTTCACCCAATACATTGATCCTCCTAGTGCTATCCCATGTAGCATCCTCTATACCATTCTCTCGCTGAGAAGAACTCAAGGCATTTTTTGGTGCACCTTTTGATGGAATCGGTCTTCGCCTAGAGTGATGTCAGACCTCAACATCATTTCTTCTGTACTGTGGCCTCTATGTTGTGCAAATAGACAAGTAGTTTGCAGTGCTCCGTTGAGTGGGCGAAGCACAAATCAAGCGACAAGAGCCAGAAAACTACTTCTCTACTTGATGAAGAATAGGAGGGTAAATGTGCCGAGGAAGGATCGAATGTAATTGATAGGGTTAGCGCTATCATCAATAACCATAGAAAGGATCAGGACCGAGTTATTTACCCAAAACCACCACACTTGAGGCTAGGGTAACAACTTGATACCACATTTGAGGCAGGGCACAAGAAACCACCAATTTTGTGCCTAACGAGTAACACAGAGCACTGATAGTCGGATAACCTCACGAAAACAGCCAAACTGACAGGTTGGGCCCACCTGTAAGGCTAACGTGGCATGCCTATGTGGAAATTTTGCTGACTTGGACGAGGGTCCCACATGTCATCCACACATTGCCTTCTTCCTCCTCATCTCTTCAACAGGTCACGCGGAGGATGGGAGCGGCAGGGAAGGTGGAGTGGAGCTCGCCGGCGGCGCCCAGGAGCAGTGCAGGCCACCACGCTCGCGTAAGAGAAAAAGGAGGCCACCACGCTCTGGTGGTGAAGAGGTGCTCGTCCTCGTCGCCCGCCCTACTTGGCCAGAAGAGGAAAAAGGAGGGCAGGCGCATGGCGGCGGCACTCTGATTGCTGAACGTTGGCGGCGGATGGTGTTGGCGGCGTGGAGCTCCGCGACAGCGCCGAAAGACGACAGCGGCGCTCGTGACTTGGAGCAACGAGGCGGGGTCGCATGGCAGGGGGAGCAGAGCAGCCGCGCGGCCTGCTGCCGCTGGTGGTTCCGCTCGATGCCTTCTTGCCTCCTCCCTTTGTTCCCTGCTGCATCGCCATTGACGGCGAACCGGGGATTTGCGGCGCCTTTGTGTTGATGTCCGCACCGCGTGGGGCCGCAGGCAGAGCTCCGGCGAGATCCCGCGCCAGCCATGTCCGCGTCCCCTCCGACGGGCAGCCACTTCTACAACGCGGCCCGCAGATGCGAGCTGGTCTCCCGGCGAGATGACCTGGCCTAGCATTGCCGTTGGCACGTCCTTTGTGGTGGCGGCGCCGGTGATGTCCATGGTTCAGCGCTCACAACCTGTTCGGTTAAATGCCCACAGGGAGAAAGAGAAAGAAATACAAGAGAAAAGATGAAGAAAACACTTCAGTTATTGACATGTGGGACCCTCGTCCAAGTCAGCAAAATTTCCACATGGGCATGCCACGTCAGCCTTACAGGTGGGCCCAACCGGTCAGTTTGGCTGTTTTCGCGAGGTTATCCGACTATCAGTGCTCTGTGTTACTTGTTAGACACAAAATTGGCGGTTTCTTGTGCCCTGTCTCAAATGTGATATCAAGTTGTTACCCTAGCCTTAAATGTGGTGGTTTTGGGTAAATAACTCATCAGGACCTGATGAGGTCGTCGAACAATGTCATGTTGAGTGTAATCCTACTATTTGAGTAATACAAAGTATTTCCCCGCAAAAAAAAAACAACCATAGAAAGGACTGATCAAGGTTGCGTGCATTTGGGAAAAGAGGGAAGGAAGCGGGCACTTGTACATATCTTCTTAGTCATTTTGGTAAACTTATCACCTTGTTTGTAGTCTCATGATAAAATAATAGTGAAATGTGTATTGACGATGGCACTTCTGTGTAAAATGGTTTTCCTTTCTTTTGCGGGAAAAAAAGAATATGGTTCTCATTTGGAAAGAAGGGTCTGAGTATGTCACTATCGACTAGATTAATGTTCGATTTTGATCAGAGGGCGATAAAAACCATCTAAGGGGCCATGACTGCACAAAAACACTGCTAGGTGCGAGTTGAAGGTCTAAAGTATCGGAGAAGTATAGAAGAATTGAAATGTGTAGTTCAACAGAAGTTGAGAGGTGAAATCTATACTATTTCCTCGGAAAAAAAGGGCCGACTATATGTAAGTCGTCTGAAAATTAATTTTGGGGAAGTCGGTTTTCTGGGCCTTTAGATTAAGATACAACATCCAACGACTGTCCTTCTATTTCTTCTTCATCTTTCTTCTTCTCCAATCGTCCCTCCTCGCATAAAACTGACTTATCCTAATTGTAAATTCGGTCAACTTACATATAGCTATTGTAAAAAAAATAAAGGAAATTAACCTGACTTTGGTCAAACCATCAAGGATCTTTGCATACACCAGATGAATCATGATGTCGGACAGTTAAAACACAGGAAGTGCTAAATCTAGCTGACAACTTCATCGCCACACATAGCCATCTTGACTTTATTTCTGCATAACTCTTATTCCAGGGCGACATTAGTCGAATTGATTGACATAGAAAATAGCATTATTCTGCCAAACCCACCAGATAATTCCATCTATTTCTTGCATGAAGGGAGGGGAGCACCACAGAGGCACTTGTTGTGCTGAAAGTTGTAGAGATCGAACCTCGCCATGTTACCGCCGGCGGGCACAGGGCCGCAGAGCCTGTTGTAGCTGACGTTGAAGAAGTTCAGGTTGGACATGCTCGCGACCTGCGCCGGGATGCTGCCTTGGATGGCATTGTGGCTCACATCGACGAAGTAGAGCCGCTCCGGGAGCACCACGCCTGAGAGGTCGAAATAGAAGGTGTTGCGGGACAGGTCGATGTACTGCAGCTCCTTCCCGCGGCCGAAGAGGCCCGACGCGTCGCCGGTCAGGTCGTTGCGCGACAGGTCGAGGTGCGTGAAATTCACGGCGCCGAAGTCTGCCGGGATGGGCCCAGTGAGGTTGTTGTGCGACAGCCAGAGGTAAACGTCCTGGTGCGGAGACTTGCTGAGGAACATCGGGGGGGATGTCGCCGGTGAGGCGGTTGCGGCTGAGGTTGATGCCGCGCAGATTGGGGATGGTCCCCAGCGACGCCGGGATGGCGCCGCTTAGAGAGTTGAAGGAGAGATCGAGGAAGTTGAGCTTCTTGAGTGCGCCCAGGAAGGACGGCATTGGGCCGGACACGGCCGTCCAGGAGATGCGGAGGCTGGAGAGGTTGGAGAGCTTGCCGATGGCCGGCGGTATGGGGCCCGAGAGCCCCGGGAGGTGGCGCAGGGTGAGGTCCTCCAGGTGGAGGAGGCCGGCAAGGGCGGTGGGGATGGTGCCCGTGAGGTTGGCGTCCTGGAAGATGGCGAGGCCGACGACACGGCCGGTGAAGCGGTCGCAGGTGACGTCCTACCAGTCGCAGCAGGGGTTGTCGGGCTTCCAGGACGCGAAGTCATAGGCCTCCCCGAAGGCGGCCTTGACGGCGAGCAGCGCCGCCTTGTCGCCTGGGTGGCAGTCCTTGTACGTTGGTTCCGGAGAGGGCTCGGCGTTGGCCGCGCCGGCGAGGAGAGAGCAGAGGAGGAGGACGAGCAGAGCGGGTGAGTGGATCCTCATCCTGTCGGCTGTGTCTGTGTGTGTAGCTTTGATGCTATGCGTGTCCACTTCCATCCTCGTCTCCGTCCCATGCTGCATATTTGTACGCTTAACTAATGCACTTGGACCTACTCCTAAGCATTGCAGCATACTCCTAGTGTAATGGAGTGGTATCTAACTAGTCAGAGAAGAAGACCAAACATGGATCACATCAAGAATAAGGTGCATATAATACAGAGTTAATACAGCTAGCTTTTACCCCTCACATGCGATGTGTTTGGCAAATCGGCACCAAATGGACGACTGGTCAAAGTGTCCAACACGCTGCCTCTCTGACCAGTACAATTGCATGGATTCTTTTTTTTTTTGGAAAAAATTCATGCAATTGTTCAACACGCTGCCTTTCTAACAAGTATAATTGCATGTATTCAATCTCTACTTTTAAAGGAGAAGTTGGTACGTCATTTCGTTTCGTTACCCCCATCGACCCATCCACACCCCATCAATCAAGAGACATCCCACCAATTTTTTCCTCAAATAAAGCGCATGCCTCCACCTCTCTCTTGCATGAAAAAGAAAATCAGAAGAAAACCTTGGCCATCAGGCTATGTCACCATCTCGTGCTGCCAGGTGATATTTGATGGGGATAACTATACTGAGTTCGTTGCCTTTATGCGTATTCACATGCATGGCATTCGTCTTTGCGGTCTTCATTCCGCGAGATCCCGTGTCCTCCGCGCCCAGTTCCTCCTGCGGTTCCTACCCCACTGCCGAGGCCACCGACTCTTGTTGCAGATGCTTCTGATGCTGATAGGGCTGCTGCCAGGATTGCTGTTGATGATACGGTTGCTGCTTATGATCAGCAGGTCTTGGATTATTAGAATACTCTTTCTGTTTATCGTGATGATCTGACTGCTTACACTCAGTGGTGTGATGATGATGGCCGTGTTGTGGCTGTCCTCACTTCCAATGTTCTACCTCAGTACTGTCTTTGGGATGTGGACTCTTCTTCGTCAGCGCTATCAGTCCTCTGGTGATGCTTTTTTACTTGTCTGTTGGGGATATGGTTACTGGAGGTAAACCGGCTAGGAGTGGCCGGGTTAGCTCCATGAAGATAGAAGCCCATGAAGATATGAAGATGGTGGCGCTTTACGAAGACCCAAGGCTCAAAGGCGGGTTAAAGCCTGTAGATGTGAACCGACTTTATCATATAAACTTGTATTGTAAGTTAGAGGAATAGAGACCGAGCCGGACACCTCTATGACCCGGCCTCGGGACTCTGTAAACCGGCGGGTGTCAACCTATGTATATAAAGGGACGACCCGGCCGCGGTTTGAGGACAACAGACAACCACTCGAGAGCCAGACAAAGTGGATTCGCTCCCTGGTCATCGAAACCCTAGCAATACCAATCACAACTAGACGTAGGCTTTTACCTTCATCGAAGGGGCCGAACTAGTATAAAACCCCTCGTGTCCCCCTTGTCCGGTTTAACCCCTTTAAGCTAACCCGTAGAGATGGCTCCACGACTAAGTCCTTTCACGAGGACATCTGCCGTGCCAAAACCATGATAGTTGGCGCCCATCGTGGGGCAGTCGCACGATGGTTTCGAGTTCTTGAAGGGCATCTTTGATGGACTCAAGGGATACACTGTGGGCCGAATGACGAAGTCGTCGCGCCAAGCTCTACATCGACGACGCAGGATGGGGCCCCGAGGTCGGTTCAATCGAATACGGGTACCGGGTCCCCTTTGGTGGGATTCACGTCTTCATCGGCAAGATCGGCGAACCGGGCCCTGAGCCGGACACCTGCGCAGACATCATCGAGATGGCTCAGCGTGCAAGCTCTCCCCCGGTTCAGCCCGCAGCAAGGCATGTTTTTGTAGGTGTCATCCATGGAGCAGAATACGAGGAAGGACCGGCATCTGATGGAGAAACCGCTGTCTGCTCTGATGACGAGTCTTCAACTAGAGAAACCGAATTGCTATATCAGTTGCAGGATGGCTGGATTAGCGGACGTTCCGATGGCAACAGTATTCCGGACCCCCTTGATCTGCCAAACCAGGTCGCTATCTTTATGGCCGGTACACAATCAGCACCCCACTCATCAACCGCCGCGGCAATGCTCTCTGGTTCGGCAACAGCAACGCCGATAGGAGCAGGGGGCTCTGCGCCACCTCCGGCTCAAGTTCTGTCTGACTTGTTCGACACTTTGGAAACATTGATGGCCGCAGAGGTGGACGCAGCGGCCCGGGATCAGCACAATGCGGAGATCGCAAAGGTGAAAGATCAGATAACTCAGGCTAAAGTAGACCTAGCAGCAGAGAATGCTAGGATGGCTATAGAACGGGCCGAGTTGGAGGCTCAGGCCTACCGGCTTAGGCTGGATCAGAATGCCTCAGAGGAAGTCATGAGAAGAAAATTCTGATCGCATCTCCCACCGAGTTATGAGCCAAGAAATCTCTTCAACACGCCAGGAGCAGGAACTAGTAACCAACCAGTATTAAACCGGACGGAGGCGCCGGGAACTGGAGCGCCGGTTCAGCCGCACACGATGGACCCGCCTCGTCAGAACAACATTGTGCCACAGTATGTTTCGACGCCCCCGGGGCATTACTCCAACCCGCTGGACAACATTGTGGCTGCCGCTTCACGATTGGCAGCCCTCCCGACCGACGGCGAGTCACCAGTTGCGATTGAGGCACAACGGGCCAGAGAGCTCCTTCAAATGGCGTTAAACCAGCAACAAGCTTATTCACATAGTCGTGAGAGGATTCATTCCACCCCCCCGCCTGAACCGGAGCTACAACATGCATGTTGAGGATGAACCGGCCGTGTCCAGCAGTGCACGTCGCCGTAATTCGCCGCGAGGTCACAACCCGGCAGGTGGAGGGGCTAATGCGCAGGATGTGGTGGATCATGATCGTGCACGTCGAGAGGCCGAATTAGCAGCTCTGCATGGAGCCCGTCAACCTACTCCGGCTCACCCTACCGCTTCAGTAGAGCCAGGTACGGTATTCAGTTCCTTAGGGGTGCCGTGTCTCACCCCTGCTTTGCGTAATGTGCGGCTGCCCAAGGATTTTAAGGGCCCACGTAAGATACCCAATTACACCGCCGATTTGCAGCCAGAGGCATGGGTTGAAAGCTATGAGATGGCAATGGAGATGCTAGATGTGGACGAAGTGGTGTGTGTTAAATACTTCACCATGATGTTGGAAGGGACAGCTCGTACTTGGTTGAAGAGCTTACCAGCTAACTCTATCGGATCATGGGCCGAGTTGAAGCACCGGTTTATCCAGAATTTTAAGGATACCTGTAAGCAGCCGATTTCAATTGTAGACCTGGCAGCTTGTGTCCAAGAGGATGGGGAGTCTACAACCCATTGGGTGAAGCGGGTCTCAGTTATTCTGCATTCATCGGATCGCATCAATGCGGATATCGCAGTGTTAACATTGGAGGGCAATTTCCGGTTTTTGCCGCTCAAACAGAAGTTAGGAAGGCTCAAACGTCACTTCAATGATATGTCAACGCTTATGGCCGCTTTGGTTAAGTATGTCGATTCAGATAATACCAAAGACCCTGACTCAGAGGAGGATAAACTAGGGAAGGGAAAGAAAAACGACAACACCAAGGGGCAACAGCATAACCTGCCGGGTTATGGGAATAATGGTAAACGCAAGGCCGACAATAGTTTGGACTTTGTGGCTAACACCAATGCTCAGGATAACGGTCAGCGCCGTAAGGGCAAGCAGCCCTAGAGGGGCGGAGGTTCAGGACCCAATCTGGAGCACCTGTTAAATCATTCTTATCCAAAGCATGGATCAAAGGAGAAGCCAACGTCACATCTTTGGAAGGATTGTTATATCATGCGAGAATTCAAGAATTCCAATATGTTTCAGTATGACAATGGCCCGCCTGGCGGTTCAGGAGGTGGTTTTCACGGGCCGGGTTACGGAGGCGGCAGCTCTGGTTTAGCATTTCAGGGCAATCAAAACGGACATAGCAACCAAGGGAACCAGGGCAACCAGGGAGGTTACAACCATCAGGGGAACCAGCAGCAGCAGCAGTCGGGTTATCAGAGCAATCCAAATCAGTTAAATAGTGGACAGTATCATGTCTTCACCACTAGCTTGTGCAAGCGTGATCAGAAGCTTCACAAGAGGGCTGTGAACTCTGTTAAACCGGCGGTGCCTCAGTATTTGCGCTGGTCTGAGCAACCCATTTTATGGAGTAGAGAGGATCATCCACCCCGGGTTGACAATCCGGGTCATCTAACCTTAGTGGTGGCACCTCAGGTTGGGGGGTATAAGTTCACCAAGGTGCTCATGGATGGGGGAATTAGTATCAACATTCTATATTATGGTACCTTCCGTCGTATGGGGTTGACAGATAAGAATCTTAAACCGTCAAACACCGTTTTTCATGGTGTGGTGCCTGGTAAGTCTGCATATCCAGTGGGCAAGATAGCCCTAGAGGTGGCTTTTGGAGATGATCATGATTCAAGATCAGAAACATTGACTTTTAAGGTGGTAAAAATCAAAAGTCCGTATCATGCTCTGTTTGGGCGACCGGCTTACGCCAAGTTCATGGCGAGGCCGTGTTATGTTTATCTGCAGCTTAAAATGCCAGGTCATAAGGGGACCATCACAGTACATGGGAGCAGGAAGATCGCTTTGGAATGTGAGGAAGGTGATGCGGTTTATGTTGAGTCGGTTTCACGGAAGAGCTGAAGTTTTACAAAGACAAGGTTGATCCGGCAGATATGACTTCTTTGAAAAGGCCAACTACGGAACACGATCCGGCGTTGAAGTTTAAATCGGCCACAGATACTAAGATGGTTGATTTTGTTCCTGGAGATTCATCCAAGCAGTTCAGTATTAGCGCTAACCTGGATCCCAAATAGTAAAGTGCGCTCATTGAGTTCATCCGTGAGAACCAGGACATCTTTGCATGGAAGCCTTCTGACATGCCAGGTGTACCGAGGGAACTCGCAGAGCACACACTTAACATTGATCCTAAGTTTAAACAGGTCAGACAGTTTCTCCGCTGCTTCAACGAAGAAAGGCGCAAGGCTATTGGTGAAGAGGTAGCTCAGTTGTTGGCCGCAGGATTTATCATGGAGGTCTTTCACCCGGAGTGGTTGGCTAATCCGGTGCTGGTTCTCAAGAAAAATGGCACTTGGCGTATGTGTGTGGACTACACAGACTTGAACAAGGCTTGCCCAGCAGATCCCTTTTCCCTCCCTCGTATTGATCAGATTATTGATGCTACGGCGGGTTGTGACTGCTTGTGTTTTTTGGACACTTATTCTGGTTACCATCAGATCAAAATGGCAGTTAAGGACCAGGAGAAGAAAACTTTTATAACTCCCTTTGGAGCCTTCTGCTATGTCTCCATGCCCTTTGGGCTCAAGAGTGCCCAGGCAACTTATCAACGCTGTGTTCAGAATTGTCTCCATAAGCAGATTGGGCGCAATGTTCATGCATATGTGGATGATATTGTGATAAAGTCCAAGAAAGAGGAAACATTGATAGATGACGTAAGAGAAACCTTTGACAACCTCCGGGTTTACAAGATGATGCTCAATCCGGACAAATGTGTCTTTGGTGTCCCGGCAGGCAAACTCTTGGGCTTTCTGGTGTCAAACAGGGGCATTGAGGCTAATCCGGAAAAAATTTCAGCAATTACATCTTTGGCTAAACCGGCGTGTATCAATGAAGTTCAACGTTTGGCCGGCCGGATTGCGGGTTTGAGCCGGTTTATCAGTCGTCTCGGGGAGAAAGCTATCCCTTTATATCAGATGCTAAAAAAACAGATGACTTTGTCTGGAGGGAGGCGGCTGATAAAGTGTTTGAGGATCTGAAGAGGCAGTTAGCTAAACCGTCTGTGCTTGCAGCTCCGATCGATAAAGAGCCTTTACTGCTATATGTGGCTGCTAATGCCAGAGCTGTTAGCATAGCTATTGTTGTGGAGCGCAAGGAGGCTGAAAGGAATATCCGGTTCAACTGCCGGTTTATTATACCAGTGAGGTGCTTATTGAATCAAAGCAGAGATATCCACATTGGCAGAAGCTGGTGTATGGAGTGTTTATGGCAAGCCGGAAGCTCAAACATTATTTCCAGGGTCATCCTATCACAGTGGCCAGTTCAGCCCCTCTGGGAGATATCATTCAAAATAGAGAAGCAACTGGCCAGATTGCCAAGTGGGCTATTGAGCTTGGACCTCACGGGCTCAAATACACACCTTGCACAGCGATTAAATCCCAAGCACTCGTGGACTTCATCAATGATTGGACAGAGTTGCAGGCAGCAGAGGAAAAGCCAGATAACACGTATTGGACTATTCACTTTGATGGATCCAGACAGTTGGAGGGCTTGAGGGCTGGAGTCATACTAACTTCCCCACGAGGTGACAAGTTTTGTTATGTCCTCCGTTTAATGTTCCCTTGTACTAGCAATGCAGCTGAGTACGAGGCCTTACTCCACGGTCTTCGGATGGCTAAGGAGATGAACTTAAGCCGGGTTAAGTGCTTTGGTGACTCGGATCTGGTGGCTCAACAGGTGTCTGGAACTTGGGATTCTAAAGACCCACTCATGGCTGCATATCGACGAGAGGTGGACACGGTGGCTGCACTTCAAGGGTTATCAAGTTGACCATGTAGACCGGCGAATGAATGAAGCGGCAGACGCTTTAAGCCGCCTTGGCTCTCAGCGTAAACCGGTGCCACCGAATATCTTCCTTGACGTACTACATAACTCGTCGGTCAAAATACCAACAAAGGAGGAGTTGGCTATTCCGGACCCGGAGGCCCAATTGGTGGCAGCTTTACATGTTATACCGTATTGGACAATCCCGTACCTAGCATACATGAACCGAGGCGAGTTGCCAGAGGATGAAACCTCGGCCCGTCAGATAATCCGGCGTTCCAAATCAATGACCATAGTCAATGGGGAGTTACATCGTTACAGTGTCATAGGAGCAATTCAACATTGTGTATCTCCTCAAGAGGGTTGTGAGATTTTGCGAGAAATCCACGAAGGAGATTGAGGTCATCACGCCAGTTCAAAATCATTAGTGGCTAAGGCTTTTCGCCACAGTTTCTATTGGTTAACAGCTCACGCTGATGGTGAGGATTTAGTCAGAAGATGTGACGGTTGTCAAAAATTTGCACGCCGTGCTCATATTCCGGCTCAGGAGTTGAGGATGATTCCAATAACTTGGCCATTTCCAACTTGGGGGCTCGATATGGTTGGACCCTTTAAGCGATCCAAGGACGAAAAGACCCACTTGTTAGTGGCAGATGACAAGTTCACCAAATGGGTGGAAGTAGAGCCAGTCAGTAAGTGTGATGTGGCCACGACGGTTCAGTTCATCAAAAAGGTGATATTCCGGTTTGGCTTTCCACACAATATTATAACTGATAATGGTACTAATCTCTCAAAGGGGGAGATGGAGGAATTTTGCTAACGTGAGCACATCCGGCTTGATGTAGGATCGGTGGCTCACCCCCAGTCTAATGGTCAAGAGGAGCGGGCAAATCAAGAAATTTTGAGAGGTATTAAACCACGGCTCATGGTTCCTTTAAAACGGACACCGGGTTGTTGGGTGGAGGAGTTGCCTTCTGTGCTATGGAGCATCAACACCACACCTAACAGATCTACGGGTTACACGCCTTTCTTCATGGTTTATGGAGCAGAGGCGGTTCTTCCTAGTGACATCCGTCACGACTCGCCCAGTGTGGCAACTTATATTGAAGCTGAGAATGAGACGACATGTCAGGACTCACTGGACCTGTTGGATGAGGAGCATAATCTCGCAGCAGCATGTTCGGCGATTTATCAACAAGATCTCCGACGTTATCACAGCCATCGGGTTAAGACCAGAACCTTTCAAGAGGGCGATCTGGTGCTCCGGCTCATCCATGATCAGACTGATATGCACAAGTTATCCCCACCTTGGGAAGGACCTTTTGTGGCCAGCAAGAATCTGCACAACGGGTCATACTACCTCATTGATGTTCGAGAGCACAAAGACTCGCGTAAATCGAAGGAGGAGACCAAGCGGCCATGGAATATAGCTCTTCTTCGGCCTTACTATACTTGAGCCACATGCTCTTCTTATGTACATACTTATGACAATGTATATATTATATAATAAACCGGAGCCTCGAATAAAGCGGGGTCTCTGTTCTTTTTTACATCATGAGAGCCTAGAAAGAGCTTCTACTGACAAAGCGGAGTTTTGTTAATCCGGCTTCTACAGCCGCACAGATATAAAGGAAATCACTAGGGGGCTTGGTCATATTTGAACCATAGTTACACCTCTTGATCGGTTTAAAACCATAAAGGGATATCACTAGGGGGCTTGGTTGTTTTCACACCATAGCTACACCTCTTGATAGGCTTTAAGCCAAAAGGAAATTATGTGGAGCCAAAGAGAATCTGTTGCATTAAGCACAGTTCAAACATAGGTAACCACTGAGCATAGTTGACATATTACCTGGGGGCTCCTTGCTTCTCAAAGAACAGTGAGCTTGAACCCTTGTAATAGGCTATCAAGCCAGGCTTGGAAGCTAGGTTATTCACCTAAAACTCCGGGTTATCCTGCCTCTTTAAGTAAGCCACTCCGTCCAGGTAAACCTGGTATGACCCATCGAACGTTTGACAAGTCAATCCCATGGACCCTGAACTTCTCAAAGTTAAAACGGTGATTGGTTAAAGATTGAGGTCCATCTTAACAGGCTTTGCAAAACGGTTTAACCCAGCGGCCTGGCAGCCCATGAAAAGCCTCGATTTAGGGCCTGGCAGCCCATGAAAAGCCTCGTATGTTTTTTGTCTTTGCGATTTTTTATGATAAGGGATTTATAAATATTTTTTCTGATAAACCGGTGTTTCTTTCCAACCCGGCATGCCTTTCAACGCTTAGTTGTTAGTACATGATCAGTTTTAAATTGGCAGAATATTCTTCCGGTCTGGTTTTTGATTATATATCACCAGTATTATGCAGCTATTATAGCTCCAAATGGTTTCTATATGAACCGGCAAGAGGGCAATGAGTTGACAATGCTATGGACTGGTGCTCTTCACCTTTATCATACAAGCAGTTGGTCAGCTAAAACGAGGTATGTCACATATAGTATTTATCTTATCTGGTTTAAATAAATTTTGGATAGCCATCCAAGTTATGCATGGCTCTTGGGCATCATGATCCGTCTAGTGGTAAACCACTAGGACGCTTTTTAGTTCTTATATGCAGGAACATAAAGTATAATGGATTATGCATAAATAGATTCCAAAAGTGAAGCAAGTTTTTCACAATATCAAGCAACACAAAGCATGCTCGATGGCATGGCAGATAAAGGTGTTTTTGCTATCCTATTACAAGAAGCTTCAAAACGGCTCCAATTGAATAATTGTTTCAAGCAGTGGCACACAGTAGCTGATAAACCGGCTGCCGGTTTAGGATGCTTCATCGGGATGGCTTGATGATTGAGGGTCATTTGGTGCAATCACCTCTTCTTCATCCCTCCCCAGACGCTGGAAATCAACCGTTGACCAATCGATTCCGGTTAAAGCTTGAAACACGGCTTCTTCATGGATAAGGCTGGAGGGGTTAATGCTAGGAGCGTAAGTATGCTTACGGATTGGAGGCACAAGTTCTTTGACTTCATGGATTTCGGCAGGCTGTCTCTTTCCTTCAGCGTCGTAAACCGGCTAGAAATGAGATAAGTCTGTGTCTTGCGCCAGTTTGCTGGCTATTGGCCGCATCTCCTTTGTCAGCCTTCGGAGATTATCATTGTTGAAGTTTGAACCGTACTCCTTCACACCTGGATATCCTTTAATGATGTCATCCGCTTCAAGATCCGGAATCCATGCCTTGGCCCGGATTAGTGTGGTCAGCGCTCCTGATCTTGCGGCTGCCTTCTTCAGTTCGGTAATTCGGGCTGGTAGCATGGCCAGCTTCTCAAGGGTTTCTTTTATCAGTGATGGCGCCGGCTTGTTGTAGGCTGCAGTGCAAATAGCACGCTGGGATCCAGAGTATAGCTGTTCTATTAAGGTATAAGCCGCTTTAAGCTTCATCCGCATATCAGCGCCCAGATGAGCAATACGAGTGCCTGTCATGGTTTAATATCAGCAAACTGGTAAATGATAAGATCTCATGAATTGGACAAACAACATAAGGAGGTATTTACCGAACACAGCGGACGTCATGGCGTCGATCTGCCGCTTCAAGCCGGCCAGTTCATCTACAACTGGCTTCAGGGCTGCTTCTGCGTCTTCGGCTTTCTTGGTTAAACCGGCCTTTTCGGCTTCCCAGTCAGCACGCTCCTTGTTAAAAGTCTCTTTTAACTTCTCCATAGCTGCCAGGGCATTGGTCAGCTCCTCCTTGGCTTTCGAAGCCTCTGCTTATTGGGACTTCACGTTCTCTTGAAGATCAGCGGTTCGAGCATCCCTATTACTTAGATCGGCCTGCAAAGACGAAGATATATTAACAACATGATATGTATTTTCTAAGTACTAAGCGTATAACAAGTTATGCACTTCGTACTTGGGGGCTAATGCCTATTTGCTCTATTATCAACAAGTCTTTCACAAGTCTCAAGTACAATGCAAGCATTATCCTTAACACTTGGGGGCTAATGTACATCTGTTCAAAACTGATGCATGGATTCAAGACCCGGGTTACCTCACAAAGCTAAACCGGCCCTTGGGGGCTACACCGATGAAAGCTACATAACTACACTGATAAAGTATCAGTTTTGTTTTTACTAAGGACTTGACATATTGAGAATCAACATGTAAGGATTAAGGTATTACAAAGTCCCGGTTTAAGATTAACATCATAAAACGGCCCTTGGGGGCTACTTGGGCTGATGTTTAGACTTTGGAATCAAGAAAGGAAAGGAGATGAAAATACCTCATAGCGTTCCTTCATCAGGTTCACCAAACCGGCTTCATAATCACGGTTTGAGTGCAGACGGTTTAAAAAACCGGAGTGGAGTTCTTTAGCGCTGAGATGAGCATAACTTGACAAATCAGTGCTCCATTTACCCTTCTCCATGGTAGCACACTCTTCTTTGGCACTATGTTTGGCCAAGATTACAGGATGGCCAGGAGAGCTGTGGCCCATGCCAGTAATGATAACATCATCTCTTTGGCCTCTAGTAGTTTTTTCAGGTGATGGTGGAGTGCCAGTAACTCTCACTGGACTAGCTCGGATTGGAGCTGCCAGTTCAGTATCTGGAACAGCAGTGTCAGCTTCTGTTTGTTCGTCGATATTCTGATCTTGAGGGGGTGGCTCATCAAAGGTAGCTTCAGGATGGGGACCCTCTGGTTCACCAGTTTGGACCGGTTCACCTGTTTGCTCCTATTCAAGAACCACCTGGTCTTCAGACGGATTGTTCACCCGAGCTTTTTTGCTGGGTCTGGCTTTGGCTCTGCAAACAAAAATAAAAAGAGGTCAAAATTAAGCATACTATTCAAGATATGCAAACATTTGAAGAAAGGGTTTGAGTACTTACCCAGCTACAGTTTTAAGAGGAGGGAGTTGGGTAGCTGTTGACTCGCCAGAGGATGAGGGAGGTGTCACCTGATAATTTGAATTGGACGGATTAAGAGGTTGTCGGAAATAACCTGCCTTGGGATAAGAATTGTCAGAAGTGGGGAGGACCTCAGATCGGCGTTTCCGAATCGGGCTGTCAGGTAAACCGGCCGAAGTGACCTGTTAGCCGCTGAGCCGGGTTGTCCGGCGAGCCTCGTGCTGCTGCGTCTTCAAAATAAATGTTGGATCCATGTAAGCAAGAGGATGAGAAAAGCTTACTTTCCGGACCGCTTGACGGTTTTTTTTTGTGTTGGCATAGAGTCTAAACCGGAGAAAAGGGTAATTACTGTTGGGGAACGTTGCAGAAAATTAAAATTTTTCCTACGGTTTCACCAAGATCCATCTATGAGTTCATCTAAGCAACGAGTCAAGGGAGAGAGTTTGCATCTACATACCACTTGTAGATCACGAGCGGAAGCTAGCCAAGGGGATGGTGATGATGGAGTCGTACTCGAACGTGATTCGGATCACCGATGTCCAAGTGCTGAACGGACAGCACCTCCGCGTTCAACACACGTACGGGACGGGAGACGTCTCCTCCTTCTTGATCCAGCAAGGGGGAAGGAGAGGTTGAGGAAGATTGCTCCAACGGCAGCACGACGGCGTGGTGTAGTTGGTGCAGCAGTACTCCGACAGGGCTTCGCCAAGCATATACGGAGGAGGAGAGGTGTTGGGGAGGGGAGGGGCTGCGCCTTGGCTTGTGTTAAGCTCCCATGCGCCTCCCCACTATATATAGGGGTGGAGGGGCTGGTTTCTTGCCCTCCAAGTCCATTGGGGCGTTGGCCAAGGTGGGAGGAAAGAAATCCCATCATTTCCTTCCCCACCGATTGTTATCCCCCCTTTTTAGGGATCTTGATCTTATCCCTTCGGGATATGATCTTATTCCTTCTAAGGGGGGATCTTGGTGCGCCTTGACCAGGGGTGTGGGGCCTTTCCCCCACTACGCACGTTCATGTGGGTCCCCCCATGCAGGTGGGCCCCACTCCGGAACCTTCTAGAACCTTCCCGGTACAATACCGAAAATCCCGAACATTTTCCGGTGGCCAAAATAGAACTTCCCATATATAAATCTTTACCTCCGGACCATTCCGGAACTCCTCGTGACGTCCGGGATCTCATCCGGGACTCCGAACAACATTCGGTAACCACATACAAACTTCCTTTATAACCCTAGCGTCATCGAACCTTAAGTGTGTAGACCCTACGGGTTCGGGAGACATGTAGACATGACCGAGACGTTCTCCGGTTAATAACCAACAGCGGGATCTGGATACCCATGTTGGCTCCCACATGCTTCTCGATGTTGTCATCGGATGAACCACGATGTCGAGGATTCGATCAAACCCTGTATACAATTCCCTTTGTCAATCGGTACGTTACTTGCCCGAGACTCGATCGTCGGTATCCCAATACCTTGTTCAGTCTCGTTACCGGCAAGTCACTTTACTCGTACCGTAATGCATGATCTCGTGGCCAACACTTTGGTCACCTTGAGCTCATTATGATGATGCATTACCGAGTGGGCCCAGAGATACCTCTCCGTCATACGGAGTGACAAATCCCAGTCTCGATCCGTGTCAACCCAACAGCTACTTTCGGAGATACCTGTAATGCACCTTTATAGTCACCCAGTTACGTTGTGACGTTTGATACACCCAAGGCACTCCTACGGTATCCGGGAGTTACACGATCTCATGGTCTAAGGAAGAGATACTTGACATTGGCAAAGCTCTAGCAAACGAACTAAACGACCTTTGTGCTATGCTTAGGATTGGGTCTTGTCCATCACATCATTCTCCTAATGATGTGATCCCGTTATCAACGACATCCAATGTCCATAGCCAGGAAATCATGACTATTTGTTGATCACAACGAGCTAGTCAACTAGAGGCTCACTAGGGACATATTGAGGTCTATGTATTCACACGTGTATTACGATTTCCGGATAATACAGTTATAGCATGAATAAAAGATAATTATCATGAACAATGAAATATAATAATACTTTTATTATTGCCTCTAGGGCATATTTCCAACAATTACCTCTACGTCATCAGCCTGACTGCCTTCCACGTCCTCCTGATAAAGATCATTGTTAATGAGGTGCATGAAAAGGGAGCCAAGTGAGTCAAGTTCTACCTCAACTTCCGGTTCATCTGCATCTTCATCAAGTTCCATGTTGATACGATCAGCTGTTTTCTGCTTTGAGGTTCTCTTGACGGCTTTTGTTTTGAGACGGGATGGCTTTTCCGCTTTATCTACGGATTTCCTCTTCCAGAGTGGATCATCACCCTGTTTATAAACAAACAAATGTTTACGGGTTGAGCAATTTACAAGGATGTCAAATATAAAAAGGAAGGATAGTACTTACAGCAGGCGGTTTATTTTGTGTGTAGAAGGGGTTCAAGCCGGTTCGGCGAGAGACAGATTCCGATTCATTCAAAATTTTCTTAACACCTTCAGTGACCTCTTCATCGGTTAACTGAATATTGACCTAGCGTTGGGGGTCTTCTAATTCACCTGTGTACTCACACATTAAATCGGAGCGACGGCTTAATGGCAAGATGCTCCAAGATATCCAACAACGCACAAAGTCGATGCCCGATAAACCGTTGGCCATAAAGGCTCGGAGCTTGGCGAGTTGAGGGGCATATGCGGCCCGTTTCGCAGAACTTAAACGTTGCGGCAATGAATGAGTGTTGGAAAGTCGGTGGTCACGATAGCCTGGCAGAGGGTTCTCATCTTCAGGAGAGGTATCCTTACAGTAGAACCAAGTCTGGTTCTAGTTCTTAGGGTGACTGTTCAGCTTGGCATGAGGGAACTCAACTTCTTTCCGCTTTTGCATAGAGACGTCACCAAGTTCAGTGTTGGGACTGTTTACAAATTCTGTGCGCCGGTTCAGATGAAAAAAATCCCGGAACAACTCAGCAGTTGGTTCTTCTTGTAAGTACACTTCACAGAAGACTTGGAAGTTGCATAGATTGGACACCGAGTTGGGTCCAATATCTTGAGGATGGAGTTGGAAACTGGCAAGAACATCTTGGAAAAACTTTGACCCGGGCGGTTTGAAACCACGGCCTATGTGGTCGACAAAGACCACTACCTCACCCTGCCTTGGGGTAGGAGGATTCTTTGTTCCTGGAACTCGCCATCAAATCTCAGTTTTTTTTGGGCAAAGTGCCAATATTGACCATTCCGTTCAACTGTTCTTCGGTAACCCGGGAAGGAGCCCAGTTGCAAGAATAAAACTGTTTGGCCATTGCGCACAAAAAGCTGAAAAGGAAATACCGGTTTACAAATCATTCATGGTGGTACGCAAGGTGCGACGGAATAAAGATACACAACTATCTAAAATTGCATAAACCGGAGGCTGATACAATAATGAATGACAAGGTCATATTAGAAAAAAGGTATACACATGTTGTTAAACCGGATTATAACAACGGATGTAAAAGGGTTTGCCGGTTTACCAGGGGACTAATGGTATGTGATAGGTTGTTCTTACAAAGGTAAACTGCCTATGTGGTAAAGAGGATACAGATCCAAGATAAAAATGACTAAGTAAGGTGAAACAGGTTCCACAAGGGGACATGGAAATTTTGGATCTACTGAAAGACAAGAAAGCAAAAATATTTTAACCTAAAAGGGTTGGACCCAAAGCAGTTCGTAATGGTTCAGATCAGTTTTTCGCATACAAAAGGTTTGTTGTGGTAGTGGAAAGTAAACCATTACGAGCAATATACCAAGCTTGAAGTTTTTTATCCATAGATAAGGAGGAACAGGGAAGAGCTGCACTGGAGCCCTGATGAACTTCGATGAACTGCGAAGAACGAGGGAACCCTAAACAGATCTACAAAGGGGGGAAGGGAAAGACTTACAGAGACTGCTGGAAGCAACGAAGGAGCACCACAGCTTTCTGGCGCAAACAGGTTGATGCAGCGGCCAGCGGAGAGACGGAGGCAAAGCTCGGTGGCGGCGGCGCTCAGGGACAGAGATGTCGCAAGGAGAAAGAAGAGGTGAAGGAGACGAAGGGGAAAAAGAGAAGGGCCCGTGGTCCTATTTATAAGGTGAACCGATAAGCGACAGGTGCGTAAATCGAGGAGCTGGAAATGGATAGTTAATAAGGATGTCGCCTCGAGGGTTGAACATTCATTAATGAAGGATATCTTCGGCTTCAACGGGTAGATGACGTCATAACGATTTACTGCGGATTTATAGGATGACGTCACGATGATTTACCAGATTTATACGAAGGTGCCAGGGCAAGAATTTTTCTAAGTATTGAAGATTGACATGAACAAGTTCAAATCAATCTGGGGCCTAATGTTGGGGATATGGTTACTGGAGGTAAACCGGCTAGGAGTGGCCGGGTTAGCTCCATGAAGATAGAAGCCCATGAAGATATGAAGATGGTGGCGCTTTACGAAGACCCAAGGCCCAAAGGCGGGTTAAAGCCCGTAGATGTGAACCGACTTTATCATATAAACTTGTATTGTAAGTTAGAGGAATAGAGACCGAGACGGACACCTCTATGACCCGGCCTCGGGACTCTGTAAACCGGCGGGTGTCAACCTATGTATATAAAGGGACGACCTGACCGCGGTTTGAGGACAACAGACAACCACTCGAGAGCCAGGCAAAGCGGATTCGCTCCCTGGTCATCGAAACCCTAGCAATACCAATCATAACTAGACGTAGGCTTTTACCTTCATTGAAGGGGCCGAACTAGTATAAAACCCCTCGTGTCCCCCTTGTCCAGTTTAACCCCTTTAAGCTAACCCGTAGCGATGGCTCCACGAATAAGTCCTTTCACGAGGACATCTGCCGTGCCAAACCCATGACATTGCCCGTGGCCCATATGACCACTGTCCACACACTTCTCGCCATGACCTCTGTTCGCCATTGTTCTGTGTCTCAGCTTGATGTTAAGAATGCCTTTCTTAATGGTGAGTTGTGTGAGGAGGTTTATATGCAGCCACCACCCGGGTATTTAGTTCCTGATGGCATGGTTTGCCGTCTTCGTCACTCTATCTATGTATGGAAGCAAGTCCTCCACGCTTGGTTTGAGCGTTTTGCCTTTGTAATGACTGCAGCTGGTGTTTCTCCTAGTGCTCATGATCCAGCATTGTTTGTCCACCTTTCTACTCATGGCCACACTCTTCTTCGTTTATATGTTGATGACATCGTCATTATCGGTGACGATTTCGAGTACATTACTTTTATCAAGGCCCGTCTCACTGAGTAGTTTCTTATGTCTGATCTTGGTTCTCTTTGTTACTTTCTTCGTATTGAGTTTTCCTCCACTTCTGATGGCATTTTTATTTCCCAAGAAAAGTATATTTAGGATTTTCTTGCTTGTGCGATACTTATTAATGAGCGCACTATTGAGACTCCAATGGAGCTCATTGTGTACCTTTGCGCTTCTGATGGTGAGCCCTTGTCTGATCCAGGCGTTATCGTCATCTTCTTTGGAGTCTTATCTATTTTGCTGTCACCCGTCCGGATATCTTCTATTATGTCCATATTCTGAGTCAGTTTGTCTCTACTCCCATTCAGTTCACTATAGTCACCATCATCGTGTTCTATGATATCTTCGTGCACGATCTCCCATTGTCTCTTTTCCTCGTTACAGCTCTGAGCCTATTCGGATGCTACGTGGGCTAGTGATCCTTCATATCGCCGTTCACTTTCTATTTATTGTGTTTTTTATGGTTCTCTCACTGCGAGAAAGACAAAGAAACAGACTGCAGCTTCCCGTTCAAGTGCGGAGGCCGCGTTGCGAGCTATGGCTCTTCTGACGGGAGAGGTGACTTGGTTATGATGGTTACTGAAGGATTTGGTGTTTCTGTTACTACACCTACCACCCTCTTGTTAGACAGTACATGTGATATCAATTTTTGCGCGGGACTCCATGAAGAATGAGCTTACCAAGCATATTGGTGTTTTTCTTCTTTTGTAATTGCTCGTTAGTATGTGACTTCCGAGTTACAGCTGGCAGACTTCTTCACAAAGGCCCAAACTAAAGCGCAACATGGATTTTATACCTCTCCAAACTCAGTGTTGTGGATCCACTGATAATCCTACACGCATGGACCCATTACGGGGTATTACATGATTTTCTTCTAACTAATCCACCCCCCATTTTCAACAGGGGTGGGGCCCATCCTCCCCTGTTGTCCAATCCCAATCTCCCACGTCCGTTAGTCCGTGAACCCCATAATCAATCCCTCCGCGAGTCTAGCATTACTCGTGGAATCACGGTGAGTTTGAGGGGGTGTTAAAGTTATACCTGAAATCTTAAAAGTGCACGCACACTTTTTCGTAGGAACGGGCGGCCGGCTTGTTAGGCTAGTCATAGTGGGGAGTAACTTAGATTAGTAACATACATATGTTACTATCAATGTTACTACCTTGATAGTGGTAAGTGTCATAAGTGTAGTAACATACATATCTTCATTTATTGCTTTGTAGACACAATTTGCATTGAAAAGCGGTATGTGATGATAACATATTATGTTACTCTATTTGTCTCTCTCTTCTTTAATTACATGACACATTATCTTTTTTGCTTATGTGGCATGTACTCCCTCTGTCCCAAAATATAAGAGCGTTTCTGACACTAGTGTAGTGTCAAAAAACACTCTTATATTATGGGACGGAGGGAGTATGTTACTACTTATGTTACTCCCACTATGACTAGCCTTACTCACATGTGTGTCTTTTTTTATCAGCTAGTGGTTGTATTTTGTTAGCATTAAATGCGTACAGACTAGTCTGTGAAACAGATTCACGCACATTTATTTTGGCCTCTTAAATTTTTAAAAAGGCATATCTTTTAAACCACACGTCGAATTCAAATCCGTTTTCACCGTAGGATTCATCACGACGAGATCTTCGAAACTAGATCCCGCATGGGTATGTTTCGACGAATTTTTTTTGATGCCAACTTTGGTGCTATATAGGGATGGCAGTTTTGCCCATGGGTATGGGTACCCGCGGGCACCCTACCCGAAAACAATGGGTATGGGCAAGACTTTGAGTGATTTTATACCCATGGGTAATGGGTATCCATACCCGCAAAATATATGGGTAGGATATGGGTATGAAATTGCACCCATGGGTAACCCAATGGATACCCAGAAAACATTAATAAATGAAAATAACTCCTATGACATGTGGGGTCATCTTCCAACTCCTATGGCCTACCATATGTCTCAATTCCTTAAATGGGCCATAGCTTATAGGACCATAATCACCTACTCACCACTCCTCATACATCCCATTGAAATGATGAAATCTTGACTCTTTGCTACCAACCTCATGTTCAAAACTCGATCAAGCGATCGCCCATTCCGACAAACAACCTCCCACTGTACTGGGCTTCCACCAACTGCCGTTCATACTCCCTTGATGCGTCCAAGAGGCCACCCACCGTAGCAGCCTATGTCAGTGCTATACTAATCGACCATGATCACTTCAAATTTAAACTCATTTCTCTACCTTATAAAATTCTAAATGTTATATATTATACCCACTGGATACCCATTGGGTATATGATACCCAATGGGTATGGGCATGGGTGTTAATTTATGCCCATGGGTATTGAAATGGGTGGGTATAGAAAGTTTCTATGGGTATGAGTTTGGGCAGAAGGATGTTGTACCCGCCCATACCATACCCATTGCCATCCCTAGTGCTATATGGTGCAACTAAAGTATTGCATTGTATAACTTTAGTACTACATGATGCAACTTTTTTTAAAACCAACTTTAGTACTATATGGCTTGTAATTTAGTCAGGTGCACACACATTGATCTTTAGTTGCCTTATAATGTAGTCTAGTTGCACACATATTCATGTTTAGTTGCCAGAAGGACTAGTTGCACACATATTGATATTTAGTTGGCGGGACTAGTTACATAGATATATGCTCAGTTGGCGCGGCAACGTAGTTTAGTTGCACACATATTGATGTTTAGTTGGCAGGACTATTGGCACACACATATGCTTAGTTGGCGCGGCAATGTAGTCTAGTTGCACACACATTGATGTTTAGTTGGAAGAGGACTATTGGCACACATATATGCTCAGTTGGCGCGTCATGTAGTCTAGTTGCACACATATTGATATTTAATTGGTAGGAAGACTAGTTCGTGAAAACATCCCCATGTGGGATCTACTTTTGAAGAGCACGTCGCGAGGGTTTCAACGGTGAAAACGAATCTGAATTTCGACACACGGATTGAAAGTTATGTCTTTTTAAAATTTTAAAATCACAAAATAAATACGCACAAATACATGCACATGCATATACATGCGCAGAAGGAGATGCATGTGCTGGTATTTAATACATAGTAGGAAAAGGGACTACTAGATGACTATTTTAATTAAAAGGAGAGATAAGAAATTACCTAAAGTGGCGGGCCGCTCGCTAAGCATTCCGGGCGGCCGTGCGCTGGCTAGACGGGTCCAAAGTTATATTTATGACGTTCTTCGGTCTTCTACATTCTAGCCCTTTGGCATCCCTCTTGCACATGCATATATGTTGATTTTTGTCTCCCAATAATACAAGTTGCATATTGTTAACACTTCGAACCGACTTTTATCAATTAGAGCCTCGTATACGATTGTGTGTTCTATTAATGCTGGTGCATTTGCCCCAGCCACACACGCATACTGCAGTAAGAATTCTTGGTTTTCCCCTTCATAATCCATGAGTTGTTCACCACGTTCAACGTGGCTAATTAAGAATTCTTCATCTTCCCGTCCGGAAACTATGAATTATTGTTCACCATCTTGGACTACGCCTGGTATAATTCGTTCGGCTTCGGCTTCGGCGCTGAGATGTATGAGCTCCCCGGCGACGAGATGCCCATCCGACAGACCTGAAGCACTCCATAACCTCATGGCGGCAGGTCGGGCACGTCAACGCCCTGTGGAACCACGGCATGACGCACCGGCTATGGAAGGCATGGGAGCATGCCAGCCTGCTGACGGTCTCCTCGTCTCCGATCTCCATGTCCAACAACTCGTGTTCAGACTCCAGGTTCAGTAAACAGATGGCGCACAGCTCGTCGGTCACAATCTCACGGCAGCGCTTTCGGCCGGGTGCGAGCAGGACTCTGGAACCCTCGGTCTCTGGGGCGGCCATTTTGCACGCGAGGTCTGGTGCCTTGGGCTCACGGCTGACCAAGCAGACCCGGAGTTGCGGGATTGTGATGTCGATGTCCAACTCCAAGTCGTCGAACCCCGTCCCCGGGACGAGCCTGGCCCAGTGGGCAACGCACCGAACGATCGCCATGGCCATGTTAAGGGCCGGCGTGCGGAGTGACTCCACCCAGTTGTGGGCGGCGAGGCCGTGCTCGCTGGTCACCAGCACCTTGGCGAGCATGTCGTGGATGAGTTTGCTGCAGATGTCGATACGTCGGAAGACGACGGAGGGGTGGAAGACCTTGGCCTCGCTGTCCAACTCCCTGATGACCTGATCGATCTCGTCGACCAACCCGCCGCTTGGTCCGACCCCGCCCGACCCGTGGGACAAGATCAGGTCGCCGCGGAGGCGCACCGAGCACGCGTCGCCGCGCGGCTTGCGGTGGACGTCGATGGTCCCCTTCCCTAGAAAACGGACGCGGGTCTCCGTCGCCGTCGCAGTGTGCGGCCACGGTAGCGGTAGTCCGGCCATAGACGCCGCGCCGCCGTAGGAGTCAGGACACGGGGAACGGAGGACTGGAAACCCTGCGACCTACGTCGTTTATATGAAAGAAAAAAAAAACTGGCACTCGGCGGCAGATGAATCGGAGTCCGAGTCCGGCCGGGTACAGATATTTTTTTCTTTGAGTCAGGACACGGGTGGGGGAGCTCTTGTTTGGCAGATCCTATCTGGCGCTTCAGGCGCCAGTTAATTTCATTTTGCGAACAGGCGCCTGAAGCCCTCCAAGCTGGGCCGGCCCATTTAGAAACTTTTTTCCCTACTAGTTGCAGCATCTGTCCTGTTGGTTCCCCTCAAAAAAAAAAATCTGTCCTATTGGTTGTAGCATGTTGTCCCTCATCGATTATAGCACATCGTCCCGTCATTGACAGTTGTAGCAATTTAGTCACACCGGTTGCAGCACAAGTTGTCATTGCTTGCAAAACCATCCCAACATTTTTCATTATCGGTTGTAGCATCTAGCCATGACGCTTGCAGCAAAACAACTATGCGGACGTCCCTCGACTAAGACTTCGCTAAGTCAGTCGACTGAGTTCTAGACATACCCTTACTTAAATTTCATGAGATTTTTCCAAAGCCAGTGAAGTTTTGTTTTATAAAACAATGAACTATTTCAATTTTGTGAACATTTTACAGAACTGATGAACTTTTTCAGAATCGATGAACTTTTTTTAATGTGTAGATTGTTTTTCAAAATTGATGAACTTTTTTTTCAAAATAAATGATCTTTAAAAAATGATGAACCTTTTCAAATTCGATTACCTTTTTTAAATTTTGATGATTTTTTTAAATTCTATGAACATTTTCAAGTTCATGAACTTTTATTCAAAATCCGTGAACTTTTTTGAATTTGCGAATTCTTGTCTTCTTTGCGATTTTCCTGTTATATTTTTATTTTATCTAATATATGAATGTGCAAATGGGCCGGCCCATCAGCACCGGTGCGTGCGTGCTAGGCAGATTCGGCGCTTGAGGGTGTGTTTGGTAGCATGTATGGACCTAGCCTAGTTGTTCTCATGTCATACATGCTGAGTGTAGACATGCTGAGTTCATGCAGTTGTTATTGTTTGGCAGTGATGTATGCGTTGAGACATGCTGAGCTGAGATTTTGTTTGGTAGCCTGCATGTGTTTAGACATGCTGAACAATTTCAAATTCTGAATATATTTTTTGAATGATGAACAAAATCGAAAAAATCTCAACACAAATTTAAACATATTTTGAAAATTTAAATAAAATTTGATATTCTAAACTTTTTTGGAAAATTAAAATAAATTTTGAAATTCTTTTTTTAATTTGAACATATTTGAAATTACGAGTTTTTTTGAAAATTTAAACAAAATTTGAAAATTTTATAAAAAAATAAAATTCTATTTTTTTCAAAATTGAAACAAATTTGATTTCCTTTTGAAATTCTGAACATTTACGATTTTTTTAGAAAAATTGAAATTTCAAATATTTATTGAAAATTCAAACAAATTTTGAAATTATGATTTTTTTGAAAATTTAAACAAATTTGAAATTCAAACTTTCCATTTTTTCTGAAATTCTAAGGTTTTCCGAATTTTTTTTTTGATTCTGATTCTTTTTGAAAAAATAAATATATTTGGACGTGGTCTGGTCGGTGGGGACGAGTGTCATGGCCAGCATAGCTGCCTCGATGCACCCTGTCTGGGGTGCATGAGATGAGCATGACTGAGGGCACTTTTATGCATCAGATGAGCATACCTCAGATGAGCCAATGCACCCTACCAAACAAGCAAAAGTGGGTCGGATTGAGAACTTTTACCCTCATGCATCTTCCATGCACCCTACCAAACACACCCTGAAGCGCCGAATACGAGCTCCCTTCTAGGGGCAGCTCCTATCTGCCGCTCTGCGGCAAACTGTCGACCGCACGCACAAGCGGATCTCGGGACTAGGCATAGTTGCGCCCCTAAGGTTCGAACGCAAGATTAGCGCTTCAGAGGATATGACTCTAGCCGGGTGAACTAGTGAGCCTTCTTGATTACAAAATAACGCAAAACCTTAAGAAACGTAAGCGTCGATCCCTTTTTTAAAAAAGAATCCATGCAAACACATTTTTTTCAAAACAAAAGGTGAATATTTTACCAAACGCGAACATTTTTTCAAATCTGTTACAAATTCTGATAAAACTCAAAAAAATTCAACACACAAACAAATTTTGGAGACGCTATTTTTTTTAAAAATAGGAACATTTTTTATACTCCCTAAAAAACTGAAAATAAGAACATTTTTTGGAAAACAGCATCATTTTTCAAATTCCAAAACAAAATTTGGAATCACAAATAACTTCTGTACGGGAACATTTTTTGAAACTCCAGAACAAAATTTGAAAACACAAATATTTTTCGAAATTTCCAAATAAGTTTTGAAACAAAACTTTGAAACACCCGAACAAAACTTGAAAACATCAACATCTTTTTGAAATTTGCACACAAATGTTAGGAACATTTTTTGAATCTGGCTTACGTGGCTTGGGTGAGCACCGCAATGTCCTAGCCACGCTGCACATGTGGCGGCCTGCAGAGGAGTCCGCACACGGCGGCGGTAACAGGTATGTCCTCTTGCCACAGTTTGACCTGGCCCAATCCTTATGTTGCGGGATCCGAAGTCGTGGGTCGGTTGTTCTCATCTTAATTGGAGTAGTAGCATGACGACCATCATGATGGGACGTGATAAGATGAGAAGTTCTAATGGCCTCGCTAACAAGTAATGATTCGTTTTGTTTTTACTTTCCTTTCTCGACCCCATCAGCAGTCTCTCTGACATAGCACATCTTCACTGTCGCTGATATACTAACACAACTTTAATGTCGCAGATGGTTCTATCATCATCCAAATAGGTAGGTGTCCCAGACACCCCGGTGGAGCTGCATCAGTGTGTTTACCCCTCTCATAATTCCTTATTGTTCTTTCTCCCGAGACTACGTAAAAATCATTATTTTATCAACTGCCCCGATCACCAAGCAACTTCATTTGAGGAGGCAGTGTAAAAACTCTGATTGGAGCGGATTTTTACCGAATTGTCTCTTGGTTAACCCTTTCATGCAGTTAGCAAACAATTTTCATTTTCTTTCTTATTTTCTTTCTTGATGTTTATCTCTCACATGAGTTGATTGGTACAAAACGTTCTGCTGCAGCGCATGGGGAATCAACTAGCTTTTTTAATGTTAATGCAATTCAAAAATTGTTTACATATGAAAAAAAGGTTCCTGTGATTTAACTGAGTGATTTAGAAATGCTCAATCTTAAGAATTAAGAATACAAAAACAAAACGAAATAAAATCGTTAACCTATGTGAGGATGGATGATGGTGGCATATGGGCACTAGTAGAAAAAGGGGCTTTCGTTTGGGCCTGGCCAGCCCATTAGTCCCGGTTCTTCCACGAGCCGGGACCAATAGATGCATTCGTCCTGGTTCATGAGCCCAGGGGGGCGGCCGGGGCCTCGTGGGCATTGGTCCCGGTTCGTATGGACCCATTTGTCCCGGTTCTAGACACGAACCGGGACCAATGGGCCTCGCTCCTGGCCCACAAACATTGGTCCCGGTTCTTGGCTCGAACCGGGACAGAAGGCTGGGCTTTAGTCCCGGTTCCAGCCACGGATCGGGACAAATGAGTTGCCTATATATACCCCTCGCTGGCGAGCAGAGCACTCCACAGTGCTCTGTTTTTTGCTGGCCGGCGAGGAAGGGCATTTGGGTGCTCTAGCTCACCTCTTATGCATGTGAGGTGTTCGATGAAATGCCCGAGCAACACTAGTTAAGCTTTCTCTCCATTTTTTTCGAGATTTGTCTAGGTTTAGCGGTCCGTCACGCCCCGTCCTCGTCTTCACCGCCGTCGATCGCCCGCACCGATCTCGTCGCCGGCACCACCGTGGTGAGCCTCTTGTTCTTATCTTCTTTCTGAAAGAAAAAAATGTTACTTTAGATAAATACTTGTCTAATTTTCTTACTTTTGACACACATAATTATATATAATGCACGCAGATGAACCGACAATGGATGTACGGTGACAGACACACCTCCGAGTACATTAAGGGCGTGCGTAAATTTCTCGAAGTGGCTGAGGCAAACAAGCAGAATGGTTTTATGTGTTGTCCATGCCTTGATTGTGAGAATACGAGGTCTTACTCTGACAAGAAAATCCTTCACACCCACCTGCTTTATAAGGGTTTCATGCCACACTATAATATTTGGACGAAGCACGAAGAAATAGGGGTTATGATGGAAGACATCGAAGAAGAAGCGGACGATGACAACTATGTGCCCCCTGAATACAGTGATGCTGCAACGGGGGAAGCTGAAGATCAAGAGGAACCAGACGATGTGCCCGATGATGATCTCCGCCGAGTCATTGTTGATGCAAGGGAAAAGTGCGAAAGTGAAAAGGAGAAGCTGAATTTCGATCGCATGTTAGAGGATCACAAAAAAGGGTTGTACCCCAATTGTGAAGATGGCAACACAAAGCTTGGTACCGTACTGGAATTGCTGCAGTGGAAGGCAGAGAATGCTGTGCCTGATAAAGGATTTGAGAAGCTACTGAAAATATTGAAGAAAAAGCTTTCAAAGGGTAACGAATTGCCGGACAGTACATACACAACAAAGAAGGTCGTATGCCCTCTAGGATTGGAGGTGGAGAAAATACATGCATGCCCTAATGACTGCATCCTCTAGCGTGGTGCGTACAAGGATTTGAACGCATGCCCGGTATGCGGTGCATTGCGGTATAAGATCAGACGGGATGACCCTGGTGATGTTGAGGGCGAGCCCCGCAGGAAGAGGGTTCTGCGAAGGTGATGCGGTATGCTCCTATAATACCATGGTTGAAACGACTGTTCAGAAACGAAGAGCATGCCAAGTTGATGCGATGGCACAGTGAGGACCGTAAGAAAGATGGGAAGTTGAGAGCATCCACTGACGGGTCACAGTGGAGAAAAATTGAGAGAAAGTAATGGGCTCAATTTGCAGGTGACCCAAGGAACGTATGGTTTGGTTTAAGCGCGGATGGCATTAATCCTTTCGGGGAGCAGAGCAACAATCACAACACCTGGCCCGTGACTCTATGTGTGTATAACCTTCCTCCTTGGATGTGCATGAAGCGGAAGTTCATTATGATGCTAATTCTCATCCAAGGCCCTAAGCAACCCGACAACGACATTGGTGTGTACCTAAGGCCATTAGTTGAAGAACTTTTACAACTGTGGAATGGAAATGGTGTACGTGCGTGGGATGAGCACAAAAAGGTGGAATTTAACCTGCATGCGTTGCTGTTTGTAACCATCAACGATTGGCCTGCTCTCAGTAACCTTTCAGGACAGACAAACAAGGGATACCACGCATGCACGCACTGTTTAGCTGACACCGAAAGTATATACCTGGACAGATGTAGGAAGAACGTGTACCTGGGCCATCGTCGATTTCTCCCGACCAACCATCAATGTCGAAAGAAAGGCAAGCATTTCAAAGGCGAGGCAGATCACCGGAAGAAGTCCGCCATGCGTACTGGTGATCACGTACTTGATATGGTCTCTGATTTACACGTAATATTTGGAAAGGGTCCCGACGGACTAGCTATTCTGAATGACGCTGAGGGACGCGCACCCATGTGGAAGAAGAAATCTATATTTTGGGACCTACCCTACTGGAAAGAGCTAGAGGTACGCTCTTCAATCGACGTGATGCACGTGACGAAGAACCTTTGCGTGAACCTGTTAGGCTTCTTGGGCGTGTATGGGAAGACAAAAGATACACTTGAGGCACGGGAGGACCTGCAACGTTTGCACGAAAAAGACAGCATGCCTCCAAAGCAGTATGAAGGTCCTGCCAGCTACACTCTTACCAAAGAAGAGAAGAAAATATTTTTTGAATGCCTGCTCAGTATGAAGGTCCCGGCTGGCTTCTCATTGAATATAAAGGGAATAATAAATATTCCAGAGAAAAAGTTCCAGAACCTAAAGTCTCATGACTGCCACGTGATTATGACGCAACTGCTTCTGGTTGCATTGAGGGGGCTTCTACCGGAAAATGTTTGATTAGCCATTGTGAAGCTATGTGCATTCCTCAATGCAATCTATCAGAAGGTGATCAATCCAGAAATCATACCAAGGCTAAGGAGTGATGTGGCGCAATGTCTTGTCAGTTTCGAGCTGGTGTTCCCAGCATCCTTCTTCAATATCATGACGCACGTCCTAGTTCATCTAGTCGACGAGATTGTCATTCTGGGCCCCGTATTTCTACACAATATATTCCACTTTGAGAGGTTCATGGGAGCCCTAAAAAAATATGTCCATAACTGTGCTAGGCCAGAAGGAAGCATCTCCATGGGCCATCAAACAGAGGATGTCATTGGGTTTTGTGTTGACTTCATTCCTGGCCTTAAGAAGATAGGTCTCCCTAAATCACGGTATGGTGGGAGACTGACTGGAAAAGGCACGCTAGGAGCAGACTCAATAATATGCAGGGACGAGCATTCTTGGTCTCAAGCACACTACACAATTCTACAGAACTCTACCTTGGTGACCCCGTATGTCGATGAACACAAGAACAGTCTGCGCTCCAAACACCCGGGGCAGTGTGACGACTGGATTACATGTGAACACATCATGACTTTCAGCAGTTGGTTGGAAACACGTCTCAGAGGTGACAACACTATTTGTGATGAGCTGTACTCGTTGTCCAGGGGACCATCTTCGACTGTATTGACTTACAAAGGATATGATATAAATGGGAATACATTTTACACGATCACCCAAGATCAAAAGAGCACCAACCAAAACAGTGCTGTCCGCTTTGATGCAGCAACCGAGAGGGGAAATGACACATATTATGGTTACATACTGGACATATGGGAACTTGATTACGGACATGATTTTAGTGCAAATGGGTCAATCTGTCAGGAGGCGGGGTACTGGTAGACCCATAGTACGTAATGACAACAGTGGATCTGAACAATCTTGGGTACACTGGCGAACCGTTCGTCCTAGCCAATGATGTGGCACATGTTATCTATGTGAAGGACATGTCTACCAAACCGAGAAAAAGAAAAGATAAAGAAGCGAATACAACATACGATGAGCCAAAGCGCCACATAGTTCTTTCAGGAAAAAGGGACATCGTGGGAGTGGAGGGCAAGACATACATGTCTGAAGATTATGAAAAATTTCATGAAATTCCTCCCTTCAAAGTCAAGGCTGACCCAAGCATCCTGATAAACGATAAAGATTATCCATGGTTACGGCGCAATAAGCAATTCACACAAGTGAAAAAGTGAAGACTTTCTCTCCACAACTATTATGATGATACCATGCCAACTTTCAACCTTTTCCTAGTTCATTTGAAATGCCTGTTGTAACAGATGAGTTTCCGTATGAAATCCTGATACTTCGAAACAAATTGTCTGTTTTGTACACGAAGTGCATCCATTTTTTGCCGTAACCCTCTTTACTTTCTTGCACATGCTATGTGGGTAAAATGATGATACCATGCCAACTTTCAACCTTTTCAGAGTTCATTTGTAGTGCTTTTCAATTTCATGGTCTTATAGCTCAAAATAATCAGTAAATGCATGGAAAATAACAAATGAAGTCAGAAAGGGTTCAAAATTGATGATGTGGCTTTGAATGGTGCATTTTGAACACAGAAAAACTATGTAGTTCAAATAAGTTAAAAAAGTGAAATCCCTTTGTAAAAATGAGCTTTCGTCCGAAACCCTGATACTTCGAAAGAGATTGTCCGTTTTGTACACGAAGTGCATCTAGTTTTTGCCGTAACCCTCTCTACTTTCTTGCACATGCTATGTGGGTGAAATAATGATACCATGCCAACTTTCAACCTTTTCAGAGTTCATTTGTAGTGCTTTTCAATTTCATGGTCTTATAGCTCAAAATAATCAGTAAATGTATGGAAAATAACTAAAATTATCAACGTATTTTCTGTTCAAAACATTATAAGAGACCTCTAGTATTATTGAAACTAAAATTATATAAAATTTATGCAACTAAAATTATCAAAGTTTTTTCTGTTCAAAATCATTTAAAGCAAAAATAATTTTCATAAAGAATTTTTTTGTTAGAAACTTTAATAGCAAAAAGAATTATCATAAAATAGAATAAATAAGTAATTAGAAACAAAATGAAATAAAATAAATAAGTATTTTGTTGTAAGTAGAAACAAAATAAAATAAATAAAGCAAAAAAGAAAAGAAATAAACTAGGAAAAAATAAAAAAGGCAACCTACTAGGCCACCACGACCTAAATACAACTAGAAACCCACCCATGGGCCAGGATTCAGGCCCGTAGAAGGCCCAATATAGATACAGTGTGTTTAGGCCCGAAAGCCTGCATTTGAGAGGAGCTCGAGAGGGCAGCGGGAGTGGAGCTTATAAACCACTCTCGAGCTTCCTCAGCTAGCGAGGTGGGACTAAACTTTCATGCCGCGGTGCGGGCAACACAAGGCCTTTAGTCCCAGTTGGTGCCACCAACCGGTACTAAAGGCGCACATTGGTACCGGTTCATGCCAACAACCGGTACCAATGCGCACCCTTTAGTCCCGGTTTGTGCCACCAACCAGGACCAAAGGCCTCTGCTTCCCGTCCTTCGGGCTGCTGAAAAGCGACCTTTGGTCCCAGTTGGTGGCTCCAATCGGGACTAAAGGGGTGCTTTGGTCCCGGTTGCTGCCACGAACCGGGACCAAAGGTCTGTCTATATAAGACACACTTGTGAAATTTTCGGTTCAGTTCTTCTTTCCACTGCCCCGACGCCGTCGCCGCGTTCTCCCCTGCCCCGACGCCGTCGCCGCGCCGCCGCCCCCTGCCCCAA
>NC_057800.1:695855744-695856527 GCF_018294505.1 Triticum aestivum
CACCGCCGCCGCCACCGTGGCCGCCGTAAGAAATATATGATTAGATGATTTTTTGTTCATAGATGTGATTTTTGTGTTCATATATCATATGATGTTTTTATATTGTTCATAGATGATCGATCATATTTGTTTATATGTATGCAAGCAAAGTCGTTGTAGTTAGTTGTACTGTTTAGGGTTAGGGTCATCGAGGAAAGAAATTAAGCAAAGAATAAAAGAGGAAGAAGGAAGAAGAAAAATAAGAAGAGGACGAAGAAGAAGAAAAAAAGAGGAGAAGGAGAAGGAACAGAGGAGAAAAAAATAGATTTAAGAAAAAAAGAGGAGAAGGAGAAGGAACAGAGGAGAAAAAAAATAGATTTCAATCTATTTTTTTTTCTTCTCCTCTATTCCTTCTTCTCCTTTTTTTCTTCTTCTCCTCGGACATGTGATGAGGGGGGAGAGGAAAAGGGAAAATAAGAAGAGGAAAAGGAGAAGAAGAAGGAGAAGAAGAGGAGAGGAAGAAGTGGAGAAATAAATAAGAAGAGGAAAAAAGAAGAAGAAAAAGAGGAGAAGAAGAAAGTAATAGAGGAGAGCCTCTATTCCTTTCTTCTTCTCCTCTTTTTTTCTTCTTTTTTTTCTTTGATCTTCTCCTCTATTCCTTTCTTCTTCTTCTCTTTTTCTTCACCTTCCTCTTCTTATTTTTTATCCGTTATGTCGTTGTCGATATACCCCCTCCCCGATAACTTCGACATGAGGGGGGGGTCGATAATTAATAGAACTAGTTAAACAAGTTTATTTTTAATT
>NC_057800.1:695857187-695858415 GCF_018294505.1 Triticum aestivum
GTAAGTGCTTAATTAGTAGTTGAACTAGTTGATTTAATAAAACTACTTTATTTTACTATATATAGAAGTAGTTTATTTTTAGTAAGTACTACTTTATTTTATTTATAGTAAGTGCTTAATTAGTAGTTGAACTAGTTGATTTAATAAAACTTCTTTATTTTACTATAGAAGTAGTTTATTTTTAGCAAGAAAATTAATAGAACTAGTTTATTTTTTTAGTTCAAGCAATTATTCCCGCATCGACATCGACGATGCCTATCCCGCATCCTCGTCGTCGACTCGGCGGAGGAGGCTGGCTTGATCAGAGGGGCCATGTCTGGGACTGGGCTTCGCCGGGCTGGTATTGGGAGGTGCTACCTTCCAGGGGCGTAGGTTGGTGAGGAGATAGCCCGTCGTTGACCCGATCATTGTTTGGTGGTGGTCGCGTGGGCCAGTGACGGTGCCTAGGCTTCCGGACACCGCGGAGGTGGTACGTCACCGTGTCAGCGAGGAGGACGAGCACGTCCGTCGCTACATGGTTGCGTTGGAGGGCAGGTTTGACAATACCTGGCAGGTTCTTCAGGGATCTCACTAGAGCTATGATCCTGTGATGGTTCCTTCCCTTTGGGTGTCCACCGCCCGCGCCGATACCCGTCGGGCGCTATGGTTCTAGTTGCACTAGCGATGCTATATATATGTATGATAGTATTCGAGGTGTATTAGTGATGATATTCGACGATGTACGGACGGAAGAGATGATGTAGTTTTGCTTATAATTGAATGCATGCTAATTTGAATACTACTTTATTTTACGATTTGGTTTTGCTTATTGTATGTCAAATTGGAAAACTACTCCTACTTTGAATGCTAAAACTGGAGAGCACTATGCAAGGCGTATGCATATGATTAGTTGATAGCTTATAGGGTTTTTGTTTTCACAGAAATCTAGGAACCCCCCTCCATCATCCCCGCCGTCGTCCCCGTCACTGACCCCCTCCGACCTCGAGGTGAGACCAGCCAAATCCTTTTTAGAAAGATAATTAAACGATATTTCGGGTTGACCTTAATTCTGTCGAGTCTCCACCATATATGAGAGGACGAAGAAGCCCGACTGTTGTCGTGGGGGTCGTTTCTCCTTCTTCTCCGGGTGCTAGACCTTTGTTATGCACTAGGGGAAGAAGGAGTAACGACCGTCACCGACAGTCGCTAATGTCAGAGAGGAATCAGTGATGGAGGGTTCCACCATATA
>NC_057800.1:695858697-695868019 GCF_018294505.1 Triticum aestivum
GAAGAATCCCGACTGTTATCATGGGGGTCGTTTCTCCTTCTTCTCCGGGTGCTGAGAGTTTTCAAGAAAAGACTCGACAGACCGATAGTCAACCCGCGATGAATAATAATGATCTAATTTAGTTTTTTAGTACATATATTTAATTGTACAAGTTTAATCTTTGAATTATGAACGTAGGAAATGTCGTCATCAGACGACGAAATTCTCCCGGGGGAGTGCAGCTGGTGCCACGATGATCGAGGTCTGTGCGACATGCCTCCCCTGGACGATGATCGGCGCTTTAGCATTAAGCTCGAGGAGACCTTCGATGTTGAAACTGTACGCAACAACGACAAGTGTTTTTTCGTAATTAAGCATGACTACAACTATTTCAACGTGTAATTTTCATCTTTTACGATTCGAGTATATTATCCCATGCCATGCAAGGCGCTATGTCTTGAAGAGGATGGGTTTTGAAGACCATGAAAGTTTCGAAACAAAGAAAATTCACCTAAGGACTCATCATGATGTGGATTTTGAAGTAAAGCTGTACAATTCCGAGAGCGTAACCCATTTTGGTTGCAAAAAATGGGAATCACTTTGCAAGATGTATGGTTTTGATGAGGGTATGCTTGTCACCATGGATCTTGGTGACCCTAAAATCGAGCAAGACAATATGGACATTTGGGTCCTTGTTGATACGCCTCCAATTCTATCGCTATGTGAGTTTCATTTCTCAAACATAGTTATTAGCTAATTTATATTGTTTATTTCAAAATAGTTCACAACTTATTTCCATTAACAGCTTATTTTCATTCTTCAAAGAATGTGCGGGAGATGGTAGACAAAACCCACTACACCGATGGCTCCGAATTAACTTACAAGGAGAAAAAAATTATCTCGTTGGAGTTTGTACCGACATTGAGAATTACAATATCTACAATCAAACTCCTCAACATTATGATCAATACGTGCCACTAGTGCATGTGTTGAACTACGGTAACTACCATGGAGATACCATGGTAAGATTTCTTACTATTACGACATCTGTGCATCTTTTGCATACTTCTAAAACTAGCACATCATTGCTAACTATGAAGTTATTGCTATGTTTTTCAACAGATAATGCCAGAGAATTGTGTGCCTCATTTGATGTATCAGAAAGGTAGCCTTAATGTTTTGAACATACAACCAGGTCATCCTACGAATCTCAACTATCCATACCAGATTTCTAAAAGGAATGGAGACATGCAAATCAAAGGATGGAAAAAATATATGGACAGTCGTAAGGAGGTTCTTGGAAGCAAAAGGAAGCGAAGCGCAAGAATTGGAGACATGATGATCTCCATTCTCCATAATGGAGAGTCAGGGCCTATATTGTTTTATGCTATTTTACCTTAAAGAGGGTATTTAGGTCCTACCTAATACTGATGATCATGTGCTAAGAACAATTAAGTAGGGTTGGTTCGATGACTATGAGGATGATGATCGTATGACTTGTTATTAATAACGAGTAGAAGTTGTATGATGATGATTAGTAGACTTGTTATTATATATGATGATGCATGATGCAAGCATGAAGAGTTATTATATATCAGCGAGTGAAATGAACATGGAGATTGGATTGAAGTGAAAGCAACATGCATGTGGTGCATGTCGAAAGTAGTACAATCCAAACTTGATCAAGTTAGGATTAGTATTACTTTCGACATGCACCACATGTTGCCTCACTTCAATCTAAGTCATGTTTAGGCATTGCATGAAGGAAATATGCCCTATAGGCAATAATAAAGTTATTATTTATTTCCTTATTTCATGATAAATGTTTATTATTCATGCTAGAATTGTATTAACCGGAAACATAATACATGTGTGAATACATAGACAAACAAAGTGTCACTAGTATGCCTCTACTTGACTAGCTCGTTAATCAAAGATGGTTATGTTTCCTAACCATAGACATGTGTTGTCATTTGATTAATGGGATCACATCATTAGGAGAATGATGTGATTGACATGACCCATTCCATTAGCTTAGAACCCGATCGTTTAGTATGTTGCTATTGCTTTCTTCATGACTTATACATGTTCCTATGACTATGAGATTATGCAACCCCCGTTTGCCAGAGGAACACTTTGTGTGCTACCAAATGTCACAACGTAACTGGGTGATTATAAAGGAGCTCTACAGGTGTCTCCAAAGGTACATGTTGGGTTGGCGTATTTTGAGATTAGGATTTGTCACTCCGATTGTCGGAGAGGTATCTTTGGGCCCTCTCGGTAATGCACATCACATAAGCCTTGCAAGCATTACAACTAATGAGTTAGTTGCGAGATGATGTATTACGAAACGAGTAAAGAGACTTGCCGGTAACGAGATTGAACTAGGTATTGAGATACCGACGATTGAATCTTGGGCAAGTAACATACCGATGACAAAGGGAACAACGTATGTTGTTATGCGGTCTGACCGATAAAGATCTTCGTAGAATATGTAGGAGCCAATATGAGCATCCAGGTTCCGCTATTGGTTATTGACCGGAGACGTGTCTCGGTCATGTCTACATTGTTCTCGAACCCGTAGGGTCCGCACGCTTAAGGTTTCGATGACAGTTATATTATGAGTTTATGCATTTTGATGTACCAAAGTTTGTTCGGAGTCCCAGATGTGATCACGGACATGACGAGGAGTCTCGAAATGGTCGAGACATAAAGATTGATATATTGGAAGCCTATATTTGGATATCGGAAGTGTTCTGGGTGAAATCGGGATTTTACCGAAGTACAGGGAGGTTACCGGAACCCCCCGGGAGGTATATGGGCCTTAGTGGGCTTTAGTGGAGGAGAGGAGAGGTGGCCAGGGCTGGGCCGCGCGCCCCTCCCCCCTAGTCCGAATAGGACAATGAGAGGGGGGCGGCGCCCCCCCTTCCTTCTCTCTCTCCTCTTTCCCCCCATCCCGAATCCTATTCCAACTAGGAAAGGGGGGAATCCTACTCCTGGTTGGAGTAGGACTCCTCCTGGCACGCCCTCCTCCTGGCCGGCCGCACCTTCCCCTTGTTCCTTTATATACGGGGGCAGGGGGCACCCCTAGACACACAAGTTGATCCACGTGATTGTTTTCTTAGCCGTGTGCGGTGCCCCCTTCCACCATAATCCTCGATAATATTGTAGCGGTGCTTAGGCGAAGCCCTGCGACGGTAGAACACCAAGATCGTCACCACGCCATCGTGCTGACGGAACTCTTGCCCGACACTTTGCTGGATCGGAGTCCGGGGATCGTCATCGAGCTGAACGTGTGCTAGAACTCGGAGGTGCCGTAGTTTCGGTGCTTGATCGGTCGGGCCGTGAAGATGTACGACTACATCAACCGCGTTGTGCTAACGCTTCCGCTGTCGGTCTACAAGGGTACGTAGATCACACTCTCCCCTCTCGTTGCTATGCGTCACCATGATCTTGCGTGTGCGTAGGAAATTTTTGAAATTACTACGTTCCCCAACATTGCAGTAGCAGTAGCACGGAGATAAGAGAGGAGACAACTCTATTAATTAGGTACCTATACCAACCTAAATTAACCCCCCAAACCCCTAAACCACCCTCCTTTCAAAAAAAAAACCAGCCCTTGAAATGCTGACGCGTGGAAGCTTATTTGTCCCGATTGGTGCTACCAACTGGGACCAAAGGCCCTCGTGCCTGGGCTTGCCGGAGCGGCCACGTGTAGGCCCATCTGTCCCGGTTAGTATGAGAACCGGGACTAAAGGCCTAGTGCATTAGTAACGACCCTTTAGTCCCAGTTCCCCAACCAGGACAGATGGGCCTTATGAACCGGGACAAATGACCCTTTTTCTACTAGTGGGGATACGGGGTTGCGACATGCATGCACAGTTCTGTAGTTTGCTCCACCCACTTATAGAACAGATAATACGGCTTAGTAATCCGAACTTCGAGTTATGCTTGGGCATGGTCATGTTAGATACATACTTATGGGGAATCCGGACTCACTGAGTACGCTTTAGCCCTATTGATTCCAGCAACGTTTATTTCAAGTCTTAAGCTCTTTTATTTTACTCTTGCATTTTATTATTTTGTCTTCACAACAATTTCACATTGATTCAAGCTTCCATTTCCAGTTTGCTTTGGATTGCAACTAACTTGCAGGCACAACATCATAAATTTTACAAGAGATAAAGTCCATTTCTAGTGCTCCCTATGGGATCAATACTATTACTTCAAAAATATTTTAAACCTTGTGCACCTGCATGCCATCAGTGCGTCTTCGTGACATCCGTTGTGTGCGCCCACGGTGGCAAAACTATGGTCCTGGCGCCTTCTCTCTCTCCCTCCCTCCCTCTCTCTCTCAAATGAATTGAAATGAGCTCCACAGGCTGCAACTATCTCCCCCACATGATGGCGGATCGTCGGACGCGGTTTCTTATAGATAAAGGAAGGAAGGCACATGCACACTGGCTGTAAACTGAAGGGATGCTGCTGCTACGCTCCTAATGGAAATGGAAAGTGGGCTCACTACCTTGATAACCCACAAGTATAAGGGATCGCAACAGCTTTCGAGGGTAGAGTATTCAACCCAAATTTATTGATTCGACACAAGGGGAGCCAAAGAATATTCTCAAGTATTAGTAGCTGAGTTGTCAATTCAACCACACCTGGAAACTTAGTATCTGCAGCAAAGTGTTTAGTAGCAAAGTAATATGATAGTGGTGGTAGCAACAACAAAAGTAAAGACAACAAAAGTAATGTTTTTGGTATTTTGTAGTGATTGTAATAGTAGCATCGGGAAAGTAAATAAGCGAGAACCAGTATATGGAAAACTCGTAGGCACCGGATCAGTGATGGATAATTATGCCGGATGCTGTTCATCGTGTAATAGTCATAACATAGGGTGACACAGAACTAGCTCCAATTCATCAATGTAATGTAGGCATGTATTCCTTATATAGTCATACGTGCTTATGGAAAAGAACTTGCATGACATCTTTTGTCCTACCCTCCCGTGGCAGCGGGGTCCTATTGGAAACTAAGGGATATTAAGGCCTCCTTTTAATAGAGAACCGTAATACATGAACTCCTCAAACTATGGTCATCACCGGGAGTGGTCCCGATTATTGTCACTTCGGGGTTGCCGGATCATAACACATAGTAGGTGACTATAGACTTGCAAGATAGGATCAAGAACTCACATATATTCATGAAAACATAATAGGTTCAGATCTGAAATCATGGCACTCGGGCCATAGTGACAAGCATTAAGCATAGCAAAGTCAGAGCAACATCAATCTCAGAACATAATGGATACTAGGGATCAAACCCTAACAAAACTAACTCGATTACATGATAAATCTCATCCAACCTATCACCGTCTAGCAAGCCTACAATGGAATTACTCACGCACGGCGGTGAGCATCATGAAATTGGTGATGGAGGATGGTTGATGATGACGACGGCGACGAATCCCCCTCTCCGGAGCCCCGAACGGACTCCAGATCAGCCCTCCCGAGAGGTTTAGGGCTTGGCGGCGGCTCCGTATCGTAAAACGCGATGATTTCTTCTCTATGATTTTTTTCTCATCAAAACTCAATATATGGAGGTGGAGTTGGAGGCGGAGACGCAACAGGGGGCCCACGAGGTAGGGGGCGCGCCCTAGGGGGGGCGCCCCCACCCTCGTGAGAAGGGTGTGGGCCCCCTGGTCTTCATCTTTGGCGAGGATTTTTTATTTTTTTTCTAAGATGTTCCGTGAAGTTTCAGGTCATTCCAAGAATATTTGTTTTCTGCACATAAAACAACACCATGGTAATTCTGCTGAAAACAACGTCAGTCCAGGTTAGTTCCATTCAAATCATACAAGTTAGAGTCCAAAACAAGGGCAAAAGTGTTTGGAAAAGTAGATACGACGGAGACGTATCAACTCCCCCAAGCTTAAACCCTTGCTTGTCCTCAAGCAATTCAGTTGACAAACTGAAAGAAAGAAAGAAAAACTTTTACAAACTCTGTTTGCTCTGGCTTTTGTAACTATGTCAAGCCAGTATTCAAGTTTTCAGCATAAATCATAACTAACCACACTTGCAGTAATTCTCAGGTCTCATAATTACTCATATCAATAGCATAATCAACTAGCAAGTCATAATAATAAATCTCGGATGACAACACTTTTTCAAAACAATCATAATATGATATAAAAAGATGGTATCTCGCTAGCCCTTTCTGAGGCCGCAAAACATAAATGCAGAGCACCTTTAAAGATCAAGGACTGACTAGACATTGTAATTCATGGTAAAAGAGATCCAATCATAGTCATACCCAATATAAATTAACAGTGATGAATGCAAATGACAGCTGTGCTCTCCAGCTAGTGCTTTTTAATAAGAGGGTGATGACTCAACATAAAAGTGAATGGATAGGCCCTTCGCAGAGGGAAGTAGGGATTTGTAGAGGTGCCAGAGCTCGGTTTTGCAATAGAGATAAATTGTATTTTGAGCGGTATACTTTCATTGTCAACGTAACAACTAAGAGATGGCGATATCTTCCATGCTAAACACATTATATGCGGTTCCCAAACAGAATGGTAAAGTTTATACTCCCCCTCCACCAACAAGCATCAATCCATGGCTTGCTCGAAACAACGAGTGCCTCCAACATACATCAGGTCCCAGGGGGAGTTTTGTTTGCAATTAATTTTGATTTAGTTTGCATAAAGCATGAGACTGGGCATCCCGGTGACCAACCATTTTCTCGTGAGTGAGGATCGGAGTCCACTCCTCTTGAGAATAACCCGACTAACACGGAAGATAAGGATAGCCTTTGTTGATACATGAGCTATTCGAGCATAGAAAACAGAATGTTTATTTGAAGGTTTAGAGTTTGGCACATACAAATTTACTTGGAACGGCAGGTAGATACCGCATATAGGAAGGTATAGTGGACTCATCTGGAATAACTTGGGGGTTTAAGGGATTGGATGCATAAGCAGTATTCCCGCTTAGTACAAGTGAAGGCTAGCAAAAGACCGGGAAGCGACCAACTAGAGAGCGACAACAGCCATGTACATGCATTAAAATTAATAAACATTGGATGCAAGCATTAGTAGGATATAATCCACCATGAACATAAATATCGTGAAGGCTATGTTGATTTTGTTTCAACTACATGCGTGAACATGTGCCAAGTCAAGTCACTTAAACCATTCAAAGGAGGATACCACCCCATCATACCACATCATAATCATCTCAATAGCATGTTGGCACACAAGGTAAAACATTATAACTCATAGCTAATCAAGCATGGCACAAGCAACTATGATCTCTAATTGTCATTGCAAACATGTTTATTCATAATAAGCTGAATCAAGAACGAGGGACTCATCATATTTACAAAAAAAGAGGTCGAGTTCATACCAGCTTTTCTCATCTCAGTCAGTCCATCATAAATCATCATAATTGCCTTTCACTTGCACGACCGAACGATGTGAATAATAATAAGAGTGTACGTGCATTGGACTAAGCTAGAATCTGCGAGCATTCAATAAACAAGAGAAGACAAGGCAATATGGGCTCTGGGTTAAATCAACAATAATGCATATAAGAGCCACTTCAACAATTTAATTATGGTCTTCTCCTACTGACCCCCAAATAAAAGAAAAGAAATAAAACTATTTACACGGGAAATCTCCCAACAAGCAAAATAAGAACAAGAAATATTTTTGGGTTTTCTTTTTAATTATTACTACTACAGCAGAAAAATAAACTACTACATTTTTGTTTTTCTTAAGGTTTAACAAACACACAAGAAGAAAGCAGGAAAAAGAAAATAAACTAGCATGGATATTATAGTGAAAAAGTATGAGCACCGACATTTAGCAATGAGTGTGTGTGAACATAAATGTAATGTCGGTGAGAAATACGTACTCCCCCAAGCTTAGGCTTTTGGCCTAAGTTGGTCTATGGCCACGGCTGGCCTGACGGATATCCATAATAATAGTTGTTGGGGTCGTACTGTGATGAGGAGGAATAGTTGGGGTCATACTGTTAGCGGTTATCGCCTGCTGAGCTGCAGCGTGGAGGCGAGCTGCCTCGGCTCTCCTCTCGTACTCTTGTGCCTCCTCTCTGGTAATAACATATCTTCCTTTTGTCTGTGAATCAAAGAAGGCAGGAGCAGGGAGAGTAATACGGAAAACACGATGTTTATCAAAAATTAACCGATATAGGAGAGGTGATTCAGGCCTCTCGACAAACTGGTGCGAAGCCATAGAGTTATAATCTAAATATGCAGGAGGCAACTCCATATCACCCTCACGAATGTCTATTTCAAGAAAATAAGCTAAGCGGGTTGCATAACTTCCTCCAAAGAAATCTCCATTATGTCTATTATGATGCAACCTACGAGCTACAATGGCTCCCATATGATAAGATTGGTCTCCTAACACAGCACTCCTAAGAATGCTAAGATCAGGGACACACATGTGACATGCTTCATCCTTAGCATTTATGCATCTACCAATGAAGAGAGCAAAATAATGTATAGCAAGAAAGTGAATGCTCCCTATGGTAGCCTATGTTATATCTCTAGATTCCCCCACAGTTATACTAGCAAGAAAGTTTCTAAATTCAGATTTAGGGGGATCCCTAACACTACCCCATGATGGAAGTTCGCAAGCAGAAGTGAAATCCTCTAGGTCCATGGTATAAGATTTGTCATAAAGATCAAACATGACCGAAGGAGAATTACGCGAAGATGAATACTCAAACCTCCTCACAAATGAACTTGTGAGATCATGATACTTGGGGCATTTGTTAGCCTCAAAATCTTCAAGACCGGCATTGCGCAAATATGCATTGAATTCTTCTTTAATTCCCGCACGGTCCAGAAAATTTTCCGACGGCCATTCGCAAGACCGTACTGGAGCGTCTCTTGGTGGATCCTCGTCAGCATCGCGCATAGCAATCCTGGGTCCTTGCTTCTTAGAGGAACCACCTTGGAACATCTTCCTAAACATATTGTTTTTCTCTGAAAAATTCTGAAATTATTAGTAACTTCAAAATAAAAGTAAACCAAATTCAATAATATTGATAGCAACTACTCCTACAAGTGCCTAGAGCCTATATCAAGCATTAGAACTACTTAGAACCATATAAATTTGACATGCAAGCTCAAGAACATGGTCACCTATGCAGCACAAATTTGCAAAGAATAAAGCACTAGAACAAAAACTAATTGGACCAATGGAGGAGTCACATACCAAGGAACAATCTCCCCAAGCAGTTTTGCGAGAGGTGCTTTGAGCAAGGAGATCGAAAATCATAGCAAAAGTGGCTGGAACTCGTGCTTGAGTTGG